>NC_048234.1:1808440-1854211 GCF_002007445.2 Ailuropoda melanoleuca
GGGGGCTGGGAGGGCTGGGAAGGCTGGGAGGGCTTCTGCCGGAGCCCGTGTCAGTCTGGGCGACATTCAGGCCGTCGGCGGAAACTCCGGGGAGAGAGGAAGGGCCTCAGTGCTCCACCGCTGGGCTATTGGTAGTTGCTCGGGGGGGTGGGTTCGATTCCAGGCCCCGCCACTCGCTAGATGCATGCTCTTCCCCCTTCACCCCTCGCGTGTCTGGTTTTGGGATTGTTCGGACGAGTGAATGGATGTAGGCAACAAATACTGACTGAACTCTTACTGAGGCTAAGCCCTGGGCGCTCCACTCAGAGATGCAATGGCGACGAAACGAAATATCTTGAAACACTGAGAATCGTGTACTAGGGACCTCTAACCTGACCTGGAGCAGTGCAGAGATTTTCCTGAGGCACTGGAGTTTAGGCTGAGACCTCCACCTCCCCGGATGGATAGAGTTTGGCTAGGGAAAGGAAATGGGAAAGTCCTGTGGTAGGAAGGAAGTGAAAAGAAGGGCATTCATTGTGTGTGGGGCGCAGAGGTGGTGGGGAAGAGAGTGGGCGCAGTGAGGCTGGTGAGGTGGGGGGGGCAGCTCCCAGGTCATGCAGAGCTTTGTAGACTAGGCGTAGATGGGATCCTTAGGATTATATGCTAACATCCATTCAGTTCCACAAACTAGAAACCCAGATGTCATCCTGAACACGTTCTCGCTCCCATGCCTTCCTCCTCTGCAGCCCTCTTGATTTTATTATCTAAGTAGCTTTCAGATCTGTCCGCTCCTTTCCACATCCTTCCCATTGCCCCAGTCCTAGCTTGAAACGCGTTCTCGCTCAGATGAAGGCACTGATTGTAAGAAAACATAATGTGTCCAACATGACGTCTAAGGGTGGATGCTCCTTTAATAGCCCCTACCCTCCCTCGTTTCCTAACCCTCCCCCCAAATTTTACCCACTCCTCAAGATCCATATACGTGAGGTCTTCTTTGTCCAGTCTTTGTTCCTGAGATCTTCCCAGTGTTATGCTCCCTTCCAGGAAGAGGGTTGTCCCAACCTTGGGTGGTTCTCTGATCTTAGCCCCAGATTTATCAGGGACGGTCTCATTGCTGATACGGACGTTACTCCTCACTATTGAGGGTGACAGAACCACACCTCTGCTATCTCAGCACACTTTGGGAAGTGGGAGCTGATTACGCATTTCCTCTTCTCAGTCCCCCTCTTCTAGTTCACGTTGGCTTAAGTATTCCTGAAATGTTGTCTCTTGTGCCTACACGTGTGTGGTTTCTTTCTTCGTCCCTTTCAGGTTTTTCCACCTTCCTCAAGGTAAGTTCATGAGCTCAGCATCTTGCTTATTTTCCTCAAGAGTCCAAAGCCTAGTAGAATTTTGAGCAAAGCTAAAGGTGACGTGGGAAAGCAGACTCCCCCTTTAATACTGCCTGTGCCACGTTTTTTTCTTGCTAATGTCTCGTATTGGATCCTCGGTTCGCGGTGCTCTCTGGAGTTTGCTTTGCTTCCCCATACGTTTCCTTCAAACACTTAACTGAGTGCCTGTTCTGCGTTAGCGATTGGTTCTCGGCTCTGGGTAGATGCGTAGGCGTAGTCTTTTTCCCTCGGAGAATTTCTAGTCGAGCTGAGTTGAGAAATGAAAGTAAGTAAGTAGGCTTGGAGCTTGGAGCTTATCGGAAAGACAAATAGATCCATTCATTGGACCATCTGTTTAGGCTGAATCACCAACTTGCTTTCCTATGGGTACTGTGAACTCAGTAGTGGCCCACTGAGACCGGATCGTCACAGTTTCTGGCGTAGATGACAACAAGTCTCCTAACTTGTCTCCTTGCCTCAGTCTTGGCGGCTTTTCATCCATTTCTTGCACGGCAGCTGGAGTGAACTTCCTTAAGTAAAATTCTGATCCCGTTTGCCGTGTTTTAAAATCCTTCACTAGCTGAGCTTTCCTGGCTTTGGGCCTTTGGACTTAACTGTTCTCTGCTTGGGGTCCCTCCCTGTGCTGCTGCTCTGCGCCCCACAAAAATCTTTTCAGTTCTGTGCTTTTCACTGCCTTTGGCAAACCTTTCCAGACCACCTGTGATTAGCTGTCCTTTCTTACGCCGTATTGAAATGATGTATTTATTCGTTTCACGTGCTTATACAGCCTCCTTCCCTCACACCAAACAGCTAGGCTTTGATTTGTTTTATTTTTATGTGTAATAAAAGAAAGATGGAACTTACTTGGGATTACACAAAAGTAGAGGAAATAGTATTTTGAGGGGCTTCTGGGTGGCTCGGGGGGTAAGCGTCTGCCTTCAGCTCAGGTCAAGACTCAGGGTCCTGGGACTGAGCCCTGCATCGGGCTCCCTGCTCAGCGGGGAGCCTGCTTCTCCCTCTGCCTCTGCTGCTCCCCCTGCTTGTGTTCTCTCTCTCTGTGTCAAATGAATGAATAAAAATCTTTTTTAAAAAAATTAGTATTTTGAGCCATCCCACCCTATGCTGTCCCCGTCACCCAAATTTAACAATGCACGTTCTACCAACATGGTTTCATGCCCACCCTCCCAACTCTGCCCCCTCCCCCAGCATTTTAAAGCAAATCCCACATCTCGTCTCCCCTATAACTGCACGTTCTTAGGAGGGTGGGATGTCTTATTCTGCCTTGATCCCCAGGGCTTTGTACTGTTCCACTCTCCAGTCAGTAGCCAGTGATCCGTTTAAAAATCTCAGTTAAAGGGGCGCGGGCTGGCTCAGTCCATAGAGCATGTGAGTCTTGATCTCAGGGTTGTGAGTTCAAGCCCCATGTTGGGATGGAGCCTACTTTAAAAAAATGTGGTTATATCGATAAGATGACAACATTCTCTTGTTTAGAACCGCACAGTAATTTATCATTGCATGAGGTCCTGCCTCCTGTGGCCTCTGCTAACCTTGTGGCCTCATCTCGTACAACTCCCTGTTTGTCTGGACTGTGCCCCAGGCGCCCAGGCGAACCTCATTTCTAGAATATGCTGAGGCCATTGCTTACCAGTTCCTAGGCTCTTCCGCAGGGAAATTCAGGAAACTCATGGGAGGGTGAACTTCTCACTTAAGTCTCAGCTTCTGTCTTAAGTCTCAGACTCACAGGAGTCTTTCCTCACCACCCCGTCCCATCCCAGGCATTCTCCCACATTGTCCTGTTCCGTTTTCTTCCTAGCATCTATCACCATTTGAAGGGAATTAACCTATTTATTATCTGTTATGTTCTGTCTTCCCTTCTTACCCAGTTTAAATTCCATTATAATCACTTTCCTGCCTCTCCCTTCGTCCTGCTTGCCTGGCAACACCACGAGTGTGGTCAGTGTGACTGTCTATCCTGTACCTGGACCTGCGTGGTTCAGTGTGGCTGCAGGACAGGTGTCCTTGCTGACTGGTCTCGCTTAGAACTCACGGACGTGCGCCCTTGGGTGGCCCAGCGATCCTGCGGCACTTCCGCCTTCCTGGATGGCCTCGGACTACTCTGCACCCTCGCGCCTAGTTGATGACTGACTTCCGTTTCACCGAGAAGATAGAAGCAGTCGGATGGGCAGTCCTGTGGGTTCCCGCCACTGCCGTATCTGCCAGCTGCACTGCGTCTGTGCCCATGACCCTCTGCCTTCCCTCCTGCGGCGAGGGCTGAGCTGGTCCGTGCCCCTGTCTCCGGCCAGCCCTCTGCTCCTGCACGAGATCTAGCCCCTGTCCCCCCACTGCATCAGATCTTCCCTCTGTCGGAGCATGTCATCGGTGCCCTGCTCGGAGCTGCTGTTAACACCCCCTCCCCGCCCCGCCGTCTCGTGCCCCATCTCTCTTCGTGGCAAGACTCTTCAAAAGAATTGTTTGCACTTGCTGTCTCCGATGCTTCTTTTTTTTTCTTTTTAATAACATTGCTTTAAAATAACTTGAAGTTTATAAAAAATTTGAAAGAATTCCCATATATGCTTCACCCAGATTCCCCAAATGTCAACATTTTATTTATTTTTTTTTTTAAAGATTTATTTATTTATTTTAGAGGGTGAGGGAGGGAGAGGGACAAGCCGACTTCCCGCAGATTACGGAGCCTGATGAATGGGGCTGATCCCGCGACCCTGAGGTCATGACCTGAGCCGAAACCAAGAGTCGATCACTTAACCAGCTGAGTCACCCAGGCGCCCCAAATGTCAGCATCTTAAATGCACGTTTGTTTCATCACCCTCTGCACCTTTTTCCTGAGTCCTTGTGAGAGTGAGTGGCAGGCATGATGCCCTTTCATCGGTAAATCCTCCAGGTTGTATTGCCTTAGAAATGACGTGCCCTTGCGTCATCGCCACGCTTCCGCCATCAAAGCCAGAAGGTCCCACGTTGATCCAGTAAACCCCAAACCCGCAGGTTTTACCTGCGTCTTGTCACTTGTCCTGAAAGTGTCTTTCAGAAGAGCTGGAGTCCAGGGTCCTGAGCAGGAGCCCCATCTCTCACGCCTTTAACAGAAGCTGCTGCTCCAGCTTCGTCTAAGAGCGGACGTTTCCGAGCGGTTACAGGGCGGTGCTTTTTTAGGCTCCCCTGGGTGTGCTGTGAGTGCGGGTTCCTGGCGCTTGATGCAGGTTGTGTTTTCGGCAGGAATCCTGCAGCAAGATGTCGTTTTTGGTGCATCATGGGGGGGGGACACATGGCGTCTCTGTCCCGTTGCTGGTGTCAACTTCAATCACTGGGTTGAGGTGGCATCTGCCAGCTTTCTTCACTGTGAAGTGATGGTTTTTCTTTCTGTAACTAAGAAGGGTCCTGCGGGGAGAGTATAGAAATTTCTTGTGTCTTGTGAGCCTTCCGCCCTCGTGCTTTATCCAGGAAAGATTCTTCCCTGAACGAATCATTCCCACGGTGGCCGTCCCCTAGAAGTCCTCCCGTTGAGGCTTCCAGCCTCACCCCATTACTGGGTCGCATGGCAGTTTTTTGAGGCCGCCCGTGACCACCGGACCTGCAACATTTAATACAGTTGGTCCCTCCTTCCTTCTTGAAACTTCTCTCGGCTTTTGGGACACCACGGTCCTGGTTCTCTGGTCACTGTTCGGGTCCGTCCTTTCTAGCCTTCACTGGTTCCTCGTTGCCTCCTGCCTCTGAGTGTCCACGGACCCCGTGCTCAAGCTGCTTTCCTCTCTCACACTCTCCCTGGGGAGCTGACCCAGGCCGCGGCCGACGGTGTCCCAAATTCATGCTCCAGCCAAGAACGCTCCTCACCCCAGCCCCACCCGCCGCGTGCCTGTTTGGCACGTAGGTTCTTTTTTTTTTTTTTTTTAAAGATTTTATATTTATTTATTTGACAGAGATAGAGACAGCCAGTGAGAGGGGAACACAAGCAGGGGGAGTGGGAGAGGAAGAAGCAGGCTCACAGCGGAGGAGCCCGATGTGGGGCTTCGATCCCATAACGCCGGGATCACGCCCTGAGCCGAAGGCAGACGCTTAACCGCTGTGCCACCCAGGCGCCCCGTGGCACGTAGGTTCTGATGTTAGCAGGTGTCTGAGGCCGGACTTGGGATTCTCCCCCCGCAGCCCACGCCCCCTGCAGAGTCAGTTTTCGGAACCGCCACGCCATCCGCCCAGTTGCTCAAGCGAACAATCTTGGATTTGTCGGTGCCTCTTCTCTGTATTCCCCCACGTCCGGTTTGTTACCCCGTCCTGTCGGTGCTCCGTTCAGGAGAGATCAGAGTTTGAGGCCCTGTGTCCCCGGCGTTACCGTGCTGGTTAAGCGGCGCCTCCTGCTGTCTGCACCTGCTTCCCAGGGAGCCGCTCAAGTGCGGCGGGTGTGTTGTAAAACGGAAGTTAGATAATGTCACTGTGCCCCGTTCTCCGTCCCTGGCCTTTATCTTATTCAGAGTACAGGTCACCGGTGCCTGCACGACCCTGAGACCTCTGCCCTGGCCCGGGCCCTTCCCCTCTGATGACGTCTGCCTCTCGCTCGCTCTTCCCTGGCTGCAGTTCGCCTCCTTGCTGTTATGGAGCATATTTGCAGAGTTAGCACAACCATCACTCTCATCAATTTTATTTACTTATTATTATTTATTTTAAAGGTTTTATTTTTTTATTTTTCTATTTTTTTAAAGCAAGTGCATCACCACCGTCAGATTACTTAGGTTGTGATTTTTTTTTCTTTTTTTTAAAGATTTCATTCATATATTTGACAGAGACAGCCAGCGACAGAGGGAACACAAGCAGGGGGAGTGGGAGAGGAAGAAGCAGGCTCCTAGGAAGGAGCCTGATGTTGGGCTCGATCCCAGAACGCTGGGATCACGCCCTGAGCTGAAGGCAGACGCTCAACGACTGTGCCACCCCGGCGCCCCTAAAGGTTTTATTTTTTAAGTGATCTGTAGACCCCATGTGGGGCTCGAGCTCTCAGCCCCAAGATCAAGAGTCGTGCACTCCTCCTGCACCAGTGATGGGGTTTAGAACATCCTTCCTTCCAGAAGGCCCTGTGCCCTCGTGGTCACTGCCCGTTTCCCTGCAGCCGCTCCTTCCTTGTCTCGAGGTTTGCCTCCTTTGACCGTTTCACATAAATAAATTCTACAGCACGTGGCTTTTTGGCTCTGGCATCTTTCATGTAGCATGATTTTAACATCCATCCGTGTCTCAGAACTTCATTTTTCTTTCTTGGCCATATACTCTTCTGTTGCGCGGATACGCCACACTCAGTGGTCCATTCGCCAGTTGGCGGGCCCTTGGATTGTTTCTCCTCTTCCGTTCTCTTGGGCGTGTCCGTGGGTGTGGAAGTGCTGGGTCCTGTGCTGTGGGGCCTTTGGAGGAGCTGCCGGAATGTTCCAAAGTGGCTGCACCATCTTACATTCCCATCCGCAGGGTGTGCAGATGGGAATGCGTCTTGCTGTCATTGCGAGGGTGGCGTTTTAGAGGGGGTTTCCGTGCCGGCTCCGCGTGAAACGCGCTCTCCCTCCCTACGCCAGGCAGTCCGCTCCTTCCCGAGTCTGCTGTGTCCTGCCCCACGGCCCTTCGCGCCGTCTGGAGTACTGCTCCGTGTCTGGTCATTGTTTTCTGTCTCCTCTCCTGGAATACGAGCTGCCCAGCACCTGTGACAATGTCCCCCGTGAAGTGGACGTTGAATACGTATTGACTAAGTGGATAAACACCCCCTTCCTCAGAGCAGCGACCTGGTTCATTTTGTGCAGCGCCGGGTCCCCTTCTCTGACTCCACGCGTGGCGTGTTTGTTGGGACAAGAGTGATGAGCGCGGTTAGGCAGGTCCAGGGGCCACGAGGGAGCGTGGCCTTTCAGGGGGTGGAGGGGCTCCTGCGGGAGGGCGGGGGGGAACCTGTCTCAGGGCCCCCAGAATGAAGGAAGGAGGCTTTGGCTGACTGGCTCTGTGTTGGCTTAGCTAACGGCTCTCGGGGAGCCGGGAACAGGACGAGGAGGATTTGGGGGTGCGGGAAGAGGGTAACAGATGAGGTCAGCGTCTGTCTAGCTAGTGTGTGTGGGACCTGCTCTGCGCTGGGCACTGTCAAGGGACACTGAGCTGAGGGAGGCCAGTCGCTGGGATGGGTTGGGTTGTCCTCTGCGCAGCGCGAGCCTGCGGGGTGGGAGGTGGGAGAAGGGGTCAGGCGAGACGGGCCTGCAGGAGAGCCCGAGGCACAGGCCGCTGTGTGTCAGCAGCTGAAAATGGGGCCTCGGGCCTCAGAGGAGGAGTGACGGCAGGGAGGGGCCCGGAGAAGCGCCCCCCTGGCGTTAGCAGCGTCCTAATGCTGACTGTCTCCCCGTTCTCTCCACCAGAACCTGTCAGCCGTCGGCGCGTTGGTGGGTCTCAGTAACGCTCGGCTCGGTTCCATCAAAACTCGGTGAGTCGTTAAGCCTCTTTTCTCTCCAGGGTGATGTTCCCTTAAGAAGCAGGCTGTCCTTCTGCCCGTCCATCCGTTGTCGCCACCCCGTGGACTCAAGACACTTCTCCGTGGAGAGGGTGGAGAGGGTGGAGAGTTTCCTTCTTTGCATGGGCTCCCTTGGGGTGAGCCCCGCCTGCTCCGGCCCCGGGCTGTCCCACCTGGGATCCCCTCCGTTCCTTGCTTCCTTGCTGCCCACACCTCACCCCGAGCCCTCACAGCATCCTTGGAGTTACAGAGCTCCGAGGGTCTGGAGGTGGCGTCTGCTCTGGCCCTGCGAGCGCACTAGCGCGGTGGCCGGCGTCCTCGGGAGCGCGGCTGCCGCTGCGCGTCGTCACTGGCTACTTTCTTGTCAGGTTTGAGGGCCTGTGTCTGCTGTCCCTGCTGGTGGGGGAGAGCCCCACGGAGATGTTCCAGCAGCACTGCGTGTCGTGGCTCCGGAGCATTCAGCAGGTCCTGCAGGTAAGGGTTCTGACCCCCCCGCCGCCATGCCTCAGGCCCTGGCCTGGACGTCCCCCGACATCCCCGAATTCCCGGACATCCGACCTTTCACACACTGTAACCACTGACCGATTTCACTTCCTCGCTAGCTTTTCTAACAAGCGACATCTCGAAAGTTCTTCCTGCAGGTATTTTATTTTTATTTATTTATTTTTTTGCAGTTCCTTTCTTTCTCTCTTAATATTTTCAGGTTTTTCTGCTCTTACATGCTTTGATCTCCCCACTCAAGAGCAAGCACATTCTGAGCACTGGGGGCTGAGTGCTAAGCTCTGGGGGGACAGTGGTCAGGTGACCCTGGTCCCCCGCGGGCATGGCGCTCAGTCTAACATGGGGTGTTGGGGAACTTTCCATGAAGTATATGTTTGCAGATAGTAAATTTAAAAAAGAAACTTGTATTCAGCAAATACACCATGTAAACCATTCCCTGGGATAATTCCGGTGATGGTATTCCTGTTTTCTGAGGATGTATTCGGGGCGGATCAATAAATCGTACTTACATGGAGCCCGTTGTAGACATCCACAGACCCACACATCAGAGGGAAAGGTGTTTTTCTTCAGTAGTTACTCTGTTGTAGTTCTTGTGTCTTAATTTCCCCTGCGGTCAGAGCATTTTAACCCTCCGTATTGCTCTCATGGTTTATTGTCCTTTATTTACGTAGTTGTGAACTGTGTGATCGTGTTCAGCTCTCAGCCAGTTTTAATCAGTCTCTGAATTTTTTTTTTTTTAATGATTTTTTATTATATTATGTTAGTCTCCATACAGTGCATCCCCGGATTCCAGTGTAAAGTTCGATGCCAGTCTCTGAATTTTTAAACCCCTGGAAACTTCTTAGATCGTTATGCCGAGCAGGTGCTGAAGGCCTCAGTATGATGAGAATTCCGTCTGTTCGGAAATTCTCTAAATCATGCTGCTGACCATCGGGGTTATTTTGAGGGTGTCATCTCCACGGGCTCCTTTTATTTCCCCCTCGACAAAATAATCGGAGGTGGTTTTCTATCCTGTCTTTGGCCAGACTTCTCTTTAGGGGAACTTGTGCTGTCAAAGTGCAGCGGACATGCCGTGCTCGGTGGTTCCGGGCGCTCCACGCGGCGGCCGCACGGTCTGTACGTCCTGCTCCAGGCTGCGGATCGGAAACGCTTTAGGCTTTGCAAACCACATGCGGTTTCTGTCGCATTTTGTTTCTTTTTTTTCTTTTCCAAGTCATCTGTAGTTTGTGGGCCGCGCACAAGCGGGCACCCACACACCAGAGTTTGCTGAGCCCTTTTCTGCCGGGAGAGACTTGGCCGGAATAAGCGTCCAGTGGGGCCTGGCCGGCTCTGTCAGGAGAGGGCGGTCACTTCCAGCCCGGGTTGGGCGTGGAGCCTGCGTAGACACAGAAGAAGGAGGCACAGTGGGTGTGAAGTGACGTGCCGCGGCAGGTGCCAGGGGTGAAGAGCGCAGTTCTCTGGGAGCACGTACCAGAGACTCTGACCCAGACGGGACCACGGTGGGCCAGTGGCTGAGGGAGGCCTTTTCTGAGCCGATTGGGCTAAGGGCATGTGCGACAGCCCTGAGAGGAGACGAGTTTGGCCCCTTTGGAGATTTATAAGCGAGCTGGTGTGACTCAGTGGGGTTGATGAGATGCCCCTGGAGAGGGAGGGAGGTGGGGACCAAACCATGTGTGCTGGCCTGGGCGTGTCAGGGAGCTTGTTTTTATTCTTAGAACCCTGGGAATTCACGGAAGGTGGGTTGTTGGGTTCTTTCGTTTTTTTTTAAGGTTTTATTCATTTGAGAGAGAGTGTGGGGGAGCGGCAGGCTGAGCGGGGAGCCTGACACGGGGCTCCATCCCAGGACCCTGGGATCATGACCTGAGCTGAAGGCAGACACGTAACAGACTGAGGCTCCCCCTCATGGAAGGTTTCGAGTAGGAGTGAGGAGGAGATGGTGGTGGTGGTGACGTGATCAGGTTTTTGTCTGGACGTACTCCCTTGGCCGCTGTGTGTAGGAAGGACTAGAAAGGAGCCAGACTGCAAGCCGAAAGCATGCAGAGGGGAAACGTCCCGGTAGTTTGGGTTGGAGAGGCGGCCGCAGAAATGATGAGAAGTAGATGGCGTTCAGGAGGGGGTTAGAGGCAAAGTGGACAGATCCTGACGGGGGACCGGGTGTGTCCAGGGTGACTCCCGGATTTCAGGGCACAGGATGGCCAGGCGCAGGGGAGGGGTGGCAGCCCGGGGAGGAAGGCCTTGGCCCTCCCTTAGGGAACATAGCCCTGACTTGGTGCGAGCGTTGGCCCGCGGGGTCGGGGGTGGCAGCAAGAGGGCGGTTGAGGATGAGGGTGGACTCGGTACTTCCGCGGTCAGGATTTGAAGTGCACCCGCTTACAGGGCCAGGGATGAGAGGACGCCGAGACTGCACGGCAGACAGGATAGCAGGACTGTGGGGTGGGTGGCGTGGAGGGAGGAGGCAGGACTCATCTGTTTCTGCGTCTCGGAGGTTAGAGGGAGGTGAGGACAGAATACCGTGTTTCAGATTTAGTAGCTCATAGGTGAGGAGATGAGCGGAGCGCGGACAGTGAGGTTGGGAGAACGGATGGCACTGGGGGAGCCAGACAGTCCTTTCCAGTTGTTGGGCTCTCACGGAAGGAGAGGAATTGCGGAGTGACCGCTGGGGGCGTGCTGGGCGGGGCTCGGGGAGGGGTATTTACGGAGGGGAGTGTGCCAGACAGGCGCTGGGTGACAGTGGCAGGCTCTGAGGAGGGGGGACTGTCCGCATGCAGGGTGACAGGATTGGGGGGAGGGTGGTGCGAACGAAGGGGGGGTTCAGGCTTGGCTGGGGACTCCTGCCCATCCCCGGGCTTCCATTGTCTGTGAAGGTGGCAGCGGTGGGAGAAGGTGTGAGTGGAGGGCCGGGTTAACCGTACCGAAATGCAGTGGGGATACTGGGCAGTGTTGGAGGGCCCCCCACCCCATTCTTTCTTTCTTTTTTTTTTTTTTTAAATTTAAATTCAATTGGCCAACATCTAGCACATTGTTAGCTTTGGTTGTAGAGGTCGGCAGTTCATCAGTTGCGTGGAACACCCAGTGCCCATCACGTCGCCTGCCCTCCTCCGTGCCCGGTACCCAGCTGCCCCTCCCCCTCCCCTCCCCCATCTCACTGTCGCTGAGCTCTGTTTTCCGTAGTAAATGTTAATTTTCCAGGGAAGTCCTAAAGCCAGACTGTTTTTCTGCGTGAGTCCAGGGTAGGTGTGAGTCAGGCAGAAGCCCGCTTGGTGACATGGGGCGGTTTCGTTGTGGCTGAGGCTGTTTTCAGGGTGAGAAGTACTCTCCGCTGTTCCTAGCAGGGAAGCGTAGTCGGGAGAACCAGAAACTCCACATCGCCCCGTTAGTCAGCTCTGTAAGGCCTGGCTTTGTTTCCTCTCTGAACACATTTCAGGACCCCCGGAGACCCGTGATAGAAAGCATAGACCCACATCCTTTCCGTAGACAAACAGCCACGTTGGGTTCCCGGGATCCCTAGTGGATTTGAGGGCGACGGTGACAGTAGCCGTGGTGTTTCTCAGCGGCCCCCTGCTGTCCTACCTCCGTGCCCCCACCTCTCGGCGACGGGAAGGCCAGCTCCGGAGCACGGGTGTCGTTGCTTTTAGTCCCAGGACCCGCCCCCCACGATGGAGCTGGCTGTGGCCGTCCTGAGGGACCTGCTCCGGTATGCGGCCCAGCTGCCCACGCTCTTCCGGGACATCTCCATGAACCACCTCCCCGGCCTCCTCACCTCCCTGCTGGGCCTCAGGCCGGAGGTGAGACCTCTCCTGGACCCTCCCGCCGATTAGAGTGCAGGGAGCAGGCGGGAGAGCTGCGGAGAGGGAGGGCCAAGGACAGTGTGAGGGGTGGTGGCGTGCGCGTGGGGTCCGGGCGGCGTCGGGCTCTGCGCCCCGGCCTGACTTCCTGTCTTACCTGCAGTGTGAGCTCTCGGCGCTGGAGGGAATGAAGGCCTGCATGACCTATTTTCCTCGGGCCTGTGGCTCTCTCAAAGTAAGTATTCACCGAAAGTCCTCTGCCCTCCGCGCCACCCTCGCTCGCCGTCTGAGCTCAGGCCCCAAAGCGGAGGTTTCTGAGCCGTCTCCTGAGCGCACGGTCACCTGACTCCACAGATGGGACCGCGCCACCTCGTGGCCCTGAATGCTCACAGATAAACTAGCCTGAGATCCGTGAAGATCCGAGCCGTGTCTGGTGCTGAAGCCTAGGCTCTTAACCCAGACTCCCTTCCCTTTCTGCCCTGCCCGTTTTCCTCCCATCCTCTTTCACTTGGTGCCTTCAGCTCTTGCCGGTTCCTCCAGGAAGCCTTCCTGACTTATTTCTTCTCTATATTAACACGTTTTCCTGACTAAACGCTCTCCATCATGACCCGTACAAGGTTTTTTTTTTGTTTTGTTTTGTTTTTTTTTTAGATTTTATTTATTTATTTGACAGACATAGAGGCAGCCAGCGAGAGAGGGAACACAAGCAGGGGGAGTGGGAGAGGAAGAAGCAGGCTCACAGTGGAGGAGCCTGATGTGGGGCTCGATCCCACAACGCCGGGATCACGCCCTGAGCCGAAGGCAGATGCTTAACCGCTGTGCCCCCCAGGCGCCCCTGTTTTGTTTTTTAAACTAGTTTTACTAAGTTCCGTAAACTCTGCCTTTCTTCTAAAAAGCTCTGTAAAGGAGCTGCTCAGATGACGCAGGCTGGGTCTTCGTGCCTGAGCCCGCTCTGGTCAGAGGGGTGAGAGGTTCCTGCGGGGCTCTGTTGTTCGGCGCCGAGGGGGTGTCTCTGTGTCTGCCCGCATCCCCCGGCCCCCCACCTGTGAGACGCAGGGAGAAACAGTGTCACTGCGTGGTCAGGATTCGAATCGCTGGGGACTCTGGGACGCCCGGTGGTTCCCGTGCTGGTGCCTCTTGGCTGTCCCCGTGAGCACGGAGGGAGTCTGTCCCTGAGTTTCTGCAGTCTGGGCCAGAAGTTTGAGGGCCCTTTCCAGAGCCAACAGCAGGACTTCCAGATGTTGCTGCAGGGCGTGTGTGCCTTTGTTTTGCTAAGAATAAAGTGTCATCTGGAGCACGGCCCCTGCCGAGGATTTTGGCTCCACCGGCTGCCAGCCTGTCGGATAGGAATCCGTGCAAGGCTCCCAGGGCAGTTTGTACTTGGAGGATCTTGCAGCCAGGACTCAGAGGGATTAGCACCGTGGAGTGTCTGTCTGTCCTCTGGCTTGTTCCTGGAAGCTCCCAGGGTAGCGGGGGTCTCCCAGCCCAGGATGCCTCCTCCCAGATGCTGCCCCTCGGGTATCCCGAGCTGGGAAGTCAGCCCCGCAGGGGCCCTGCCTCTCCTCGCCAAGGTGACGAGGAGTCCGGAGTCCGTGGACTGAGACACGCGGGCGGTGCCCTGTGGCTACAGGTGAAGCGTTCGCGGGAGGCCTTGCTTCTGTGCGTCTCGTGGGGCCTCGGGGGTGGACCTGTGCTCGGGGCCCTGTCCCTGAGCCATGCTTTATCGTGCTCACGGGCGCACCCTTCTGTGGGCCTTAGCCCAGCTCTGCGCCACCGTCTCGGGGTGGGGGAAGCGTGAGCCCGAGTGGACTGAGAGGGCAGGGCGCCGCTGTAGTCGGGCCTTTGCCGCTTTCTAGGAAACGCCGTCCTCGGGGAAGCGGGGGAATCAGGAGACGTGTGGGCGGTTGCTGTTCTTGGTTTGAAGTGTTCCGAACCCTCCCACGTGGACGGGAAAGTGCCCTCCGGGTCCCACGGGGAGCGGTTCTAGGCCTTGTACCCTGGGATCCGTGAGAACAGCGCTTGCCTGGCGGTCAGTGAGTCCCAAAGTGTGATGCGGGAAAGCACGCGCTCCCCCCATGGGGCGGGCGGGAGGGAGGCTGGGCGGCTTGGCCTCCGTCTGGAGGGCCCTGCCGCGTGCCTGGTGCCGCCGCCATGCTCTGTCTGCAGGGTCGTCCTAGTGCCCGAGATGCCCCCGCCCCCGCGGGGCCGTACTCCCCAGCCTGGGGCCGGGGCCTCTGTGTGCTCCTGACCACGCACCTCCGTCCGGTCTGACCGTGGATGCCCGGCCTGCCCCAGCGCCCCCCGCCCCCCCCGGGGCTCACGTCTCGGGTCCTCCTGAGTCCTCTCGCTTCCCCCGAAGCCGGGGTCCCATTTCACTCCTGTGTCCACTTCAGTGTTCAGGCCCTTGTTTGTGCCGCGGACCCTTCCCGAGTGCTTTTAAATCCCTAAAGCACAGACTTGCAGGGGAGAGGGACCTGGTGGAAACGCGCGTCTTAAGCAATCGTGGGAGAGCAGGGTGTGTTTCCTTGTGAGCACGTCAGATGACAGGGTCGTGGATCTCACAGCTCCCAAAACGTCAGGTTAGTGGTGCCCGTGGCCCGTGTCTCAGGGTGCCTGTTAATTACAGCGCGAGTGAAAACGCGTGCTTTCTCCCGGCGGCAGGGACGCTGCCGACGCGCGGGGTTCTCTGTCCACCTTCCTGCTTAGAGAGGCGTGCGTCTCACAGGTCAGCGGAACGGTAAAAATACTTCTTCCCGGCCACGTTCACAGGCCCCTCTGATTCTAGCCCCAGGTAACCTGTGGCTTTCCCGCGGCTTGCTGAGCGGGGGTTTGCCTGTGGACGGGCTGCTCTGACCCGTGCTGACCTGGCTCTGCCCTCGCACCCCTGCCTGGGGCCTCACTTCCCGGCTCGGACCTCCGTCTTGTCGAAGCTGGAGGGAGAGCACTGTCATTTTGCGGAAGTGGGCAGGAGGGAGCCTGATGTCTGTGGGGCTGAACGGGGAAGCGAACTGAGGACGAGTGCTGACGGTCAGCCGGTCTGTCCCGCCCGGTGCTGCGCCTCCTGTGTCCGCAGGAGAGAGAAAGGCTCACGTTCTGCTGCTGGCGGCGGACGGGGTGTTCGTCTCTGGCCCTTGGAGCGGACTCACCAGCCTCTTCCTCTCTCTCCCCTGACCCAGGGCAAGCTGGCCTCGTTTTTCCTGTCCCGTGTGGATGCCCTGAGTCCTCAGCTCCAGCAGGTGAAGGGAAGGGAGGGAGGTGGAGAGCCTGGGGTCTGGGCGGGGGCTTCTGTTACTCTCGCCTCACCGCCCTGGGACTGTGCTCCCTCTTCCTTCCCGTTTCGTGCACACGGTCCGCACAGTGCGACTTCTGCCTCCAGCTCCCGTCTGTGGCTTTCTGCCTCGCTGTCCTTTCTGCTCCCTTCTGAGCTCTCTTTCTTGGCACGTGGGGGTCAGGGGGCTCTGCGGCTGGCGCCCCATCTGACCGCTCCTGGCCTTTCTCCTGCAGCTGGCCTGCGAGTGTTACTCGAGGCTGCCCTCTCTAGGGGCCGGCTTCTCCCAGGGCCTGAAGCACACGGAGAGCTGGGAGCAAGAGCTGCACTGCCTGCTGGCCTCGCTGCACAGCCTGCTGGGGACCCTGTACGAGGGAGCGGAGACAGGTAGGGGCCGTGGCCGGCAGGCGGGGGGCCGGAGGGAGCCGGGGCGGCCTGGGGAGGCAGGGCAGCGGACTTCCCAGCTGCGTGCATCCCCTTCCACAAGGGAGGAGGAAGGGGACGGATGAAGGGCCTCGGAGTGCGGAGTCCTTGTGTTTCCGTGCAGCCCCTGTACAGTATGAGGGCCCCGGGGTGGAAGTGCTACTCACGCCCTCGGAGGACGGGGACGCCCACGTGCTGCTGCGGCTCCGACAGCGGTTCTGCGGCCTGGCCCGCTGCCTGGCGCTCATGCTCAGGTGTGAGCGAGGGCCGGAGGGAAGGGGTTGCACCGGGGCGGGGGCTGGGCTCGGGGTGCGGTGCTCATGGGAGACGAGACGTGGGGGGGTGTGGGGTCATGTTGGGGAGCCTGTGCCGAGGATCTCTCTGCTCTCCTCCTCTTCAGCTCTGAGTTTGGGGCTCCCGTGTCCGTCCCCGTGCAGGAAATCCTGGACGTCATCTGCCGGACCCTCAGCATCAGTGCCAAGAACATTGTGAGTGCCGCTGGCGCGCGGTTCGCAGCCTGGCCCCGGCCCCGGGCGGCAGGAGGGCAGCGTGGGAGACAGGCGCCCGCAGCGCTGTCCCCCCGAGGCTGTCCTGGACAGCCCCTTCCCTCCGTTCGGATGCCAGCGCTCCCTGTGCTTGTCCCGACACAGGCGCCCATCGGGCGGGTTTGCTCCCGGTTTTCAGAACGCGTCCAGCAGAGGCTTCCTCGGGGGAGGGTGAACCTGGGCTCTGCTGGGTCCCTGCAGAGAGGTTCAGCCGTGCTCCCCGTCATCCTCTCTCCCGGGTCTGGTTTAGAGGACGACGTCGGTCTGGTTGGGCCAGCTGGGCATGGGGACGGTTCCTTCCTGTGTACAGGCGTCTCTGGGTCCCTGTGTCTCCGTGCTTCCCTTTCCTCCCCCGCCCCTCACTCCTGCCGTGTTTCCTGCAGAGCTTGCTTGGAGACGGTCCCCTGCGGCTGCTGCTTCTGCCTTCCATCCACCTGGATGCCTTGGACCTGCTCTCCGCGCTCATCCTCGCGTGAGTGGGAGGGGGCGGGGTGTAGTGAAGGGACGAGTATGTGCTGGGACCGGAGGTCACCGTTCTGTCCTCACCCCCAGGTGTGGAGGCCGTCTCTTGCGCTTTGGGGCCCTCATCAGCCGCCTGCTTCCCCAGGTCCTCAATGCCTGGAACCTTGGTAGGGATACCCTCTCTCCAGGCCAGGAGAGGCCTTACAGGTGACCGTGAAGGGGGGCACAGACAGGAGAGGGTGGGTCGGGGGCCCTGAGGAGGACCCGGCCCGGGCGCCCCCTCACGGCTGCTCTTCGCTCCCCCGCAGCACCGTGCGGACCAAGGTGTATGCCGTGCTGGAGCTGTGGGTGCAGGTGTGCGGGGCTTCGGCGGGCGTGCTGCAGGGGGGTGCCTCGGGGGAGGCCCTGCTCTCCCACCTGCTCAGTGACATCTCCCCGCCGGCGGATGCTCTGAAGGTGAGTGAGGGCGCTGCTCCTGGCCCAGCGCCCTCGTCCGGCGCCCTCGCTGGAGCGAGCCTGCTCGCCAGACGCCGTCTCTGTGTCCACCGGGCCGGTGACTTACATTTGCCTCCACCGCCAGCTGCGCAGCCCGCGGGGGAGCCCGGATGGGGGGCTGCAGGCCGGGAAGCCCAGCGCTCCCAAGAAGCTGAAGCTGGATATGGGGGAGGCCGTGGCCCCGCCCAGCCACCGGAAAGGGGACAGCAACGCCAACAGCGACGTGTGTGCGGCCGCGCTGAGAGGTGGGAGAGGCGCCCCGGGCATCGGTGTGGGGGTGGGGGGTGGACAGGGCGGGCTCCTGCCCCAGAGGGGGCTCCGGGCCCTTCCGCTGGCCCCGCGGGCTCGCGTGCAGCTCCGCCTGCATCTCTGTGCTGCGCGCTGTTGTGGCTCGGGGTAGGGGCCGCCCCGTGGAGCTTCCGGTCTCCCCACGCGGCCGCTCGGCGGGGCTGCACGGTCCTGGGGGACTTCCCTGTGAGGCTTGTGTATTTCCCGGCCCGCCCCCCTCCCCGAATCCACGGGCGCACGTGTGCAGCGTGTCTCCGCGCTCGTCGCACGCGGTCCGGGCCCCGTGCTGCCCGTTCCAGAGCGGAGTCTCAGGCGGCTTGGCCAGGACGGCCGCTGCTGAGGCTGCGCGTGGGCCCGACCCGAGACGCCCCCTCCTTCCGCAGGCCTCAGCCGGACCGTCCTCATGTGCGGGCCCCTCATCAAGGAGGAGACTCACAGGGTCAGTGAGATGGGGGCCTAATCTGCATGGGGAGCACGCTGGGAGCCGGCCCTGCGGGAGGGCCGGGTGGGCCTGGTGGCGTCTGTAAGCGCACTCCGCATTCTTTCCAGAGACTGCACGACCTGGTCCTGCCCCTGGTCATGGGGGTCCAGCAGGGTGAGGTCCTGGGCAGCTCCCCCTACACCAGCTCCCACTGCCGCCGGGAGCTCTACCGCCTGCTGCTGGCCCTGCTGCTGGCACCTTCGCCCCGCTGCCCGCCTCCCCTCGCCTGTGCCCTGCAAGCCTTCTCTCTCGGCCAGCGAGAGGACAGCCTCGAGGTAGCTGCTCCCTGGGGCCGCGCCCACCTCTGGGGTGTCTGGGGTCCCCTGTGTCTGAAGCCGAGGACCGCCTTCTCTGCTTCCTGATGCTCACACCTGCGCTTTGCCTCTCGCTCAGGTGTCGTCTTTCTGTTCGGAAGCCCTGGTGACCTGTGCTGCCCTGACCCACCCCCGGGTTCCTCCCCTGCAGTCCATGGGCCCCGCCTGCCCCACGCCTGCCCCAGTTCCCCCTCCTGAGGCCCCATCTCCATTCAGGGCCCCCCCCTTCCATACCCCGGGCCCCATGCCCTCGGTGGGTCCCATGCCCTCGGTAGGCCCCATGCCTTCGGCGGGCCCCATGCCCTCGGCGGGCTCCATGGCATCGGCAGGCCCCATGCCCCCGACGCGCCCCGGACCTCCAGCCACAGCCAACCACTTAGGCCTCTCTGTCCCAGGCTTGGTATCTGTACCCCCCCGGCTCCTTCCCGGCCCTGAGAACCACCGGGCAGGCTCAAATGAGGACCCCGTCCTTGCCCCTAGCGGCACTCCTCCACCCCCTATACCCCCGGATGAAACTTTTGGGGGCAGAGCGCCCAGACCGGCCTTTGTCCATTACGATAAGGAGGAGGCGTCCGACGTGGAGATCTCCTTGGAAAGCGACTCAGACGACAGTGTGGTGATCGTGCCCGAGGGGCTGCCGTCCCTGCCGCCCCCACCCCCCTCGGGCACCACACCCCCACCCGTGGCTCCAGCCGGGCCACCGACCGCCTCCCCTCCTGTGGCGGCCAAGGAGGAGCCTGAAGAGCTTCCCGCGGCTCTTGCGGGGCCGGGTGTGCGCGCGCGGGGGGCCAGGTGTGCGCGCGGGGCCAGGTGTGCGCGCGCGGGGGGGGCCAGGTGTGCGCACACACGCAGACGGGTCCGGCCTTCCCTTCAGCGTCCCCAGAGGGGCTGCGTTACCACCGAGGATAAATCCCTTGCATCGAGTCACGGGATCTGCTCGTTCAGCAGACACTGAGTACCGGTTGCGTAGTCGGCACCGCCCTCTCCTGAATGCGTGTTTTGTAAGTACTGTAGGTCGCGAGAGTCTGGAGAGAGCAGAGGCTGCGGGGGCGCCCTGTTTCCCCTCGCCGTTGTGCCTGCGTGGTTAGGGCACAGCGTCGAGACTCGGGTTTGATGTTGGCACAGCAGTGCGTGGGTTCGTCAGAGGGGGCAGGGCAGTGCGCAAAACTCAGAAATCCACCCCCCCACCCCCGTGGGGCTTAGGTTCGAGGGGCTGCGTGGGAGGCAGACAGCAGACAGCACCGCTCACAAGGTGCCGAGTGCGCGGCGGGGAGCGAGGGTGGGATCGGGGGGTGCGGGGGCGTGTTTTCAACAGGTGATGAGAATTGTCAGACACTGAAAGTGGAAGGATTTCCACAGACAGCGCCCCCGTGTCTGCCGCGTTGCACCTGTGCGCATGCGTGCGTGCACGTTGTGCGTGCATTTAGGACGGTCCAGGGGTCTCCGCGAGGAGGATGGTGAATAAAGGGCAGGAAGGAGGTGACGCGAGGGCAGTGCAGGGCTGGGAGGAGGCTCCCCGCCGCTGGCGCAGCGGGTAGGACGTCCTGATTCTGGAGCGTTCTCGGGATGTGGAAAGAAAGCAGGGAGGCCGGTGAGACGGAGAAAGGGGACGGGGTCAGACAAGTGGATGGCTGGGAGCAGGACGGGGCGCGGGGGGGGGGCGCCGTGGGAGGCTTTGGGTAGACCACATCCTAGGGGTTCTGTGCTTTGTTTTGCTTTTAAAATGTTTTTAATTTAAATCCAGTTAACATATAATGTATTATGAGTTTCAGAGGTAGAGTTCAGTGACTGACCCGTTGCATAGAACACCCAGGGCTGTTCTATCCCATGCCCTCCTTCATGCCCATCCCCCAGTTACGCCCTCCCCTCCAGCCGCCCTCAGCGTGTTTCCTATGATGAAGAGTCTCTTATGGTTTCTTTCCCTCTCTGCTTTCGTCTGACTTTATTTTTCCCTCCCTTCCTCTGTGATCCTCTGTTTAGTTTCTTAAATTCCACACGAGTGAAATCATATTATATCTTTCTTTGACTTACTTCACTTAGCAAAATACTCTCTGGTTCCATCCATGTTGTTGCAAATGGCAAGATTTCATTCTTTTTGATTGCTAGCGAATATTCCATTGTAATGTGTAGACCACATCCATCTTTATGCGTCTGTCGATGGACGTCCAGGCTCTTTCCATGGTCCGTTGTGGACGTTGCTAGTATAAACGTTGGGGCGCAGGTGCCCCTTGGAATCCCTGTGTGTGTGTCCGTTGGGTGAACACCCAGAGCGCAGCTGCTGGGCTGTAGAGTAGCTCTGTTTGGGGAGGCTGTCCAGGGCGCTGACCAGGGCGCTGCACCAGCTCGCGTTCCCACCAGCGGAGCACGAGAGTTCCTCCTTCCGTAGGCGTTGTGTGACCAGCACCTGACCGCTCCTGGAAACTGGGTGCAAGGGAGGCTGGGGCTGGGAGCAGGGCCGCCAGGCTCTGGGGACGGCCGGTGGAGGACTGGTTGAGATGCAGTTAATGTTGTTGTTGTTGTTGTTGTTGTTTTTTTTTTTTTAAAGATTTTATTTATTTATTCGACAGAGATAGAGACAGCCAGCGAGAGAGGGAACACAAGCAGGGGGAGTGGGAGAGGAAGAAACAGGCTCATATCGGAGGAGCCTGACGTGGGGCTCGATCCCATAACGCCGGGATCACGCCCTGAGCCGAAGGCAGACGCTTAACCGCTGTGCCACCCAGGCGCCCCAAGATGCAGTTAATGTTTGAGAGTAGAATCGACGACTTTGAAGGTGCTTCCGTGTTGGTTTGTACAGAGTCTCCTGGTTCTGCCTGGAGTAGCGTATACCGTCCTTTACTTAACCGGTCCCTGGTTGACGAATCTCTAGGTCAGTTCCCGAGCTTTTGGTGCCACAAAACAAGCAAGCGTGTATGTGTGTACAGATGTGTGCTCGCGGGTGCTGGCGTGTGGGATCCAGCAGGCATGTGCGTGTGCACAGATGACGTGTGCACGCGGGTACTGGCATGTGGGATCCAGCAGGCGTGTGTGTGTGCACAGATGCCGTGTGCACGTGGGTACTGGCGTGTGCGATCCAGCAGGCGTGTGCACAGATGCCGTGTGCACGTGAGTACTGGCGTGTGCGATCCAGCAGGTGTGTGCACAGATGCTGTGTGCACGTGAGTACTGGCGTGTGCGATCCAGCAGGCGTGTGCATGTGCACAGATGCCATGTGCACGGGAGTACTGGCGTGTGCGATCCAGCAGGTGTGTGCACAGATGCCGTGTGCACGTGAGTACTGGCGTGTGCGATCCAGCAGGCATGTGCGTGTGCACAGATGCCGTGTGCACGTGAGTACTGGTGTGTGCGGTCCAGCAGGCGTGTGCACAGATGCCAAGTGCATGCGGGTACTGGCGTGTGGATCCAGCAGGCGTGTGCACAGATGCCGTGCATGCGGGTACTGGTGTGTGGATCCAGCAGGCCTGTGCACAGATGCCGTGTGCACGCGAGTGCTGGCGTGTGGATCCAGCAGGCGTGTGCGTGTGCACAGATGCCGTGTGCACGTGAGTACTGGCGTGTGGATCCAGCAGGTGTGTGCACAGATGCCATGTGCACGCGGGTACTGGCATGTGCGATCCAGCAGGCGTGTGCACAGATGATGTGTGCACGCGGATACTGGCGTGTGGATCCAGCAGGCGTGTGCACAGATGCCGTGTGCACGCGGGTACTGGCGTGTGGATCCAGCAGCAGTGAACAGTACCGGCCCGGCCGACCGGGCTGAGAAAGCTCTCCCTTAGATTCACCGAATAGTGATGTTCTGCCTCACGCACGTTCTCCGTTGTCTTTTTCTCCCTTGAGCCGTCTGAGAGTACATCGTATCGTCTTCTTTACCCTTAAATACTTGCACAGCCCCAAATATTGAACAGTCTCTCCTGTGACTGCGCACATTACCCTCCACAGTCTGATAAAATTGTCAGCTCAGACATTTCACAGCTGGGGCGCCTGGGGGCTCAGTCGGTGAAGCGTCTGCCTTCGGCTCAGGTCGTGATCCCAGGGTCATGGGATCGAGTCCTGCATCGGGCTCCCTGCTCAGCAGGGAGTCTGCCTCTCCCTCTGCCTCTGCCGCTCCCCCTGCTTGTGCTCTCTCTCTCAGATGAATAAATAAAATCTTAAAAAAAAAAAATCTAATAGCTGAAAGAATACTCTTACTAATTAGTATTTTGCCCATGTTCAGATTTTCTGTGAATTTCAGCGTCTCACTTCTGGAGTCACAGGTGCCCTCGTCCCGCCCCCAAGCCCACCTGTGCTGGTTCTCGGGTCCCTAAGGCATGGGCCGCCTCCGCTAACCCCTGCGTAGTGGTGGAAGCACCCGATTCTGGGGTTAGCCCTGACCCCTTCCTTCCTGTCGGTCAGAGGCAGCCGCAGTCCCCGCCGACAAGACAGCCTTTTCCCAAGAATGCCGTGAAGCCCCGGTGGTGGCGGGCCTGACAGGCTCTCAGGCTGCCGGCAAGCATCTCTGCTCTCACCCGGCCACATGGTCACCGAGGGTGGGGATGCTCGGCCACCAAGATGCAGACAGACAGACACACACTCTCCAGCCCCCTGCTTCTGTTTGTGTCCCTCCAGCTGCTCGGGACACCGAGGCCCGCACCCCAAAAAGACCTCTGAACTTAGGGGTGACACGGGTGCTCTTGTAACAACACGGCTGGCACTTGAGTGAGCGGAACGCGAAGGAGGGGTGGGGGAGCCAGGAATTGTCTGGACAGCAGGTGCGGGAAGAGAAAGTCTGGGACAAATGGGAATCAGAGAAAACAGGAAGAAACAGTGGAGACGGTGTGAGGGGAAACCCATCCTGTCCCTGATCTTTTATGACATCTCTATAACTTTAATGTACGTCTACATGTTAAATTTTAATTTATATTTAGAGTAAGCCATCATTCATTCGTTCATGCATTCATTCATTTGTGGAGGCATACTTCCTGTGTCCTTCTAGATTCACTGTTTTCTGGACCTGGTGTTATTCTGGAAACATCCTTCAGCATCATCATTGGGGATTCTCCGCGCCTCCCCTGTTTCCTGGGTCGCATGCCTTCCCCTTTCTTGGCTTATTTCCCTATTTCAGCGGAGCACATCCTCTTAACACTTTCTTGAGAAAGACTGCGTAGGACGTGAAATATTTTTACTTCTTGCCTGTCTGGAAATAATCTCATTGCATCGACTACTGGGTCCCATACGGGGGCGAGAAATCATTTTCCCCTCGAGCTCTTGCAGACATTTTCCCGTGTCTCCCGGTTTCCAGTGTTGCCATTTGGAAGTTTTTTTGAGTCCCTCTGTGACCTCACATTGTCTCCGGAAGGTTTTAGGATCTGCTCTTTGCGCCCGGCATTCTGAAATCCCGCCGTGGTGTGCGTGCCTGGGCCTGCACGTTTGTGGTCATTCTCTTGGCATTTGGTGGGTTGTATCGATCTGGAACTAACTCTCCGTTCTAGAAAGGTTCTTTCTGTGTAAGTCATCTTCACCTTTCCCCAGCTTCTCTTCCGCTCAAGAAATCTTTTTATTCGTTGTCTCTTTCCGGGAAATTTCACGACTTTCTCCAACCCTTCTTTCGAAATGTTCATTTCTGCCATCGTATTTTTATTTCCAAGGGCTCCTCTCCGTTCCCTGAATGGCCCGTTTTTGTTCTTGTTTTGTGGCTGCAATATCGTCTCTTATCTCTTTTTTGATTTTAATAATTTTTTTTTAAGAGAGAGAGCGTGCGCAATCAGAAGGAGGGGCAGAGGGAGGGAGAGAATCTCAGGCAATCTCCCTGCTGAGCACGGAGCCCGACGTGGGCATCGATCCCACAACCTGAGCTGAAACCAAGAGTCAGATGCTTAACCGACTGAGAAACCCAAGCGCCCCAGTAATTTTCTTTTTTTCTTTTTTTTTTTTTAGAACATTTTCTTCAGCTCCCTTTTGTCTCTCTTTTCTCCAAGTTCTCCTCCTGTTTGGTCACTGTACCTCACCTAGAAACTTCCCTCCAACACCTGGTGGTCCTCACCTCCCTTTCCTATGAGAAGTAAGGCCCTGGAGACACTGAGCAGCAGTGGGACACTGTGTTGGGGGACTTCGCGGAAGGGAACCAGGTGCGGACCTGCTTGACCTGTGCCGTATTTGCGGGTCATGTGACTCGGGCATGCTGTTTCCTGGAGCAGGAGTCCTCTGTTTCGAAGCCCATGTGCTGGGGTTCTGGAAGCTTGGGTGAGGGGCCGGACGTTCCCGTCCGGGGGGTTGTTTTCAGCATAGAGTGGCACCCAGGCTCCCAGCCACGCCTGGTGTTCCCCAGAAGTGACCATCTTGCCCAGAAGGGGTTGCCCAGCTGTGCAGATGGGGGGAGGGGATCCTGCCCTTAAGGACTCTCAGCGAATTTTCCAGTGTCCAGTCCTGTATCTGTGCCTTCAGATGTTCCGGGTGCCTTCGATTTCGGAGCCTTTTCAGGATTCTGTGTCAGGAGTCAGCTTGTTTCTCGGTGTTTTAGGATCCCAGCTCTGCCCCCTCCATCGGTCTGGTTTTTCGCCTTTTTCCGGTCTGTTCTGGCAGTCATCCCTTGACTGCTCCCAGGTGGCAAAATTGTCTGACATCTTTCCTCTTTGGCTGGTGCCTCTCCTGCTGTCTTTATTCCCGTGGGTTTACGTGTTTAAAAACTCCTGACTGTCGCGGTGGGGCTTGAGGAGAGAGGGGCGTGACGGCGCTGGGTTAGCCATTCTTCATCAGATGCGTCTGTCCTTCCTGTTTGGATCGAGAAGTGCCCTCATCGTGATGACAAAGCCCGGCTTTCCCAGGCCAAGTATGGAGTGGATGGTGTATCGTTTGGGGGGAAATGTTATTCTGTGTACCGTGTGCTGTGTTTGAGGGAGGTGGTAGGGACCCTCCGCGTCCTCTGCTCTTCACCTCGGGCACAGAGGGGCTCCTTCCCTGCTGTGCTCAGGGACCACCGACGAGGAGGGTCACAATGGGGTGCGTTCAGCTCAGCCCGGACCTGGCGCTTGGGAAACCGAGATGAAGCCTGTCGGTGGCAGACGTGCGATGTCTCCAAGGATGGGGCAGGATGGAAAGGGGGAGCGCCGCCGCCGGACCCTGGGAACCACCCTGCGGGACAGGCTGCTCCCCCGGGGCGAACTCGTCCCAGAGAAGCATGAGCCCTCGCGGGACAGGGTGCATCTGCCTACGTGGAACTTGACGCACATCCTACATCGTTGGCCGGGATACCCCGGCAGGCAGGCTAGCGGCCTTTGTCCTTCCGGTCCTGGAATCCGAAGATCTCAGATGTGTTAGAAATGCTCCTGGCACAGAGACCCCATCTCGTCCTCACAGACCCTTTGGTTGGTGCCATTTGTCAGAGACGTGTGACCCGTGAATATGTGACCTGACCTAGTCTCCAGGCTGTGACCATCATCTGTCTTCAATTAGAGCACTGACAAGGGTTTGGCTTTTCTAACTGTGTCTCTGAGAGTCCCAGGGCTCAGGTTACCTGGGATTGAATCCGAGGTGTTTCCAGAATTCCACAGCCACACGTTCCTGATGTCGTAGGTGGGTTTGGGGCGGGGTGGGGGTCTCAGCGTTTTACTTCATCCTTCACTTCTAAATCCACGCCCTGTATCGAGTCCAAAGTGAACTAACCCAACTGAAAACATGTAATGTCTTGTGAGTCGTTTGCAAGATTAAGTGTCATTTTTCAAGTGATGCCATATTACTTGGAATTTCACTGAAAAAAAAAGCACACAACACTCCCAGCGGCCAACTTTTTCTTGGGATTCGGAGTTTGCAAAAAACTATGTCCCTTCCCAGGTCACCGGTCCAAGCCTGTCAGAGGCTTTATCTGAATGCACTGTAGCCAAGCGGAAACTTGTAATACGGCTTCCAGATGACCCAGATCCCAGCACCTTCACCCGAGAGCGTCTGCGGGGTGAGCCAGAGTCACAGAGTTCCTGCTTCCGGCGGGTTGGGTTGTGCCCTGACTGTGACCGAGCTTATGTGTGAAACGTACACGCGCGGATCTTATCCGCGAGACAGAGCCGGACGCCAAAGAAATGAATGCATTCGGTTCAAACAAGAAATGCCTTCTCCAGCTACAGAGAGAGAAAGATCTCGGTATCTGTGCTGCAAATGTGCTGTCTAAGCACAAAAAGCAAGAGGGGCAGAGGTCAGTAACGGAGCCGCATTAAGTAAGTGTTCATTTTCACCTGCTGTTTTCTTTTTTGGTCGATGCGTGTTTCCCAGAAGTCTGCTGAAACGGCTGGCCCTCGTATTTTAGTTACGTTTCCTTGAACCGCCTCCCAGATGACAAGGTTTGGGCGTGTGTGAAGTTCGAGACTTCTTGAACCCCCCGTGGACGTGTAGTCTCAGTGTGCCCTCCTAGGAAATGCCCTACAAAAGGAAAAGAATCTTTATCCCTTTACCCTGTTCCGTTCTCTCTTGAAAAAAGATTTTCTGTCACCACCAGATTGCTACACAAATTCCGCCCGAGAGCTGGGTGAGGAGACCGAGCACGGCGTGTCCGCGTGAGCTCAGGCCCCCCTGCGCCCACAAAGGGCGGGACAGGACCCTTCCCGGAGGCCCTCTTTCGGGGGCGTTATTTGCTGCTGCTTCCCGGTGGTTTGGACATAGATTAAAATTTTTCAGCTCTCTCCTCCCTGGTGTCTCGTTTGCAAAACCTGCTCTGCCCTCACCAGCGTGGACCTAATGTCGCGGGGCCTGTCGATGCCGGGAAAACCAGCTGACGGCTGGCCTGAAAACCAGATGTCTATCCGGCCTGTGTGTGTGTTGTTTTTTTCCCCCACCACCCTTGATTCGACGGGGGCTCCACATGCATGTTGACATCGGAGAGGAGAACTCCGTGCGGTGGGCGCAGGCCCCGCTTGGCCCCGCAAGTCTCGCCGGCGGAGTTCTGTCCTCGGGAGCCCGGCGGCCCTTCCTGGGGCGAGGTCTGGGCTAGCTCCGCCGCCCGGGCCTCCTACGTCCTGTCCCGCGCTGCTGCCTCTGTTCCAGCCGTCTGGGTGCGTCATGATGCATCCCCGAACTCAGCGACTGCAAACCCCGATAGTCACGGTACTGTTACCTTCTACAGCTCAGGGGCTTGCTGGCGCTGGAGCCAGCTCAAGCTTCCTCATTTGCGTGCCTGGGGGTTGATTACCGGCTGGTGACAGGCACCTAAGTCACGGCTCTTGGCCAGAGCGTTGGGTGTGGCCTGGGTTCTAGGAGCAAGGCTCTCAAGATAACGTGGTACCAGGGAGAGCGTGGCCTTTCACCTCGTCTTGGAAGTGACAGGGTATCACTTCCATCGTATTCTTGTGGCTGCGACCCTCCCAGAGGTCCTCCCAGGTACACACGAAGGGCAGCTGGACCCCACCGTTCCGCGAGAGGAGTGTCGGTAATACTATAGAGGAGCCTTGGAAACATTCGGAAAATCACAGCCTGTCACAGTCCACCCCCTGAGCGCCCGCCACACCCCCCACATGCGATGTACTCTCATCCCATAACGGCCGCAGCTTAAAACCGGGGTCTCATCCGGGTGTGGGCGGCCTGTCAGGTGTGGCTACCGGCTTAGGGCTCAGTTGTGCCCGCGAGCCCTCTGTGGCTCTTGGCTTTCCTCTTGTCGGTCAGCTTCCCTTTTCCATAAATAGTAGCCCGTGTTGGTAGGTGAGTTCTTCTCTTAGCCCGATTCTTTCTCACCTCTAGAAGCTGGCGGGTCCAACGTTCTCTCTGTGCTGTGTCTGTTCTTTTCAGTTCAAGCTCATATAATTAAAAAACAACAACCCTTGTGGTGTCGTATGAATCAACTATAATCCAGTCCAGTGACAACATCCGTGTGCAGACCTCCGTGATAGCCTTTTCTCCAGTTTGGACTCCCTGCCCTTAACATTCTTAAAATTAAGCTCTATTTTAACAAAGAAATTTTGCCAGACCTGCCCTTAAGATCCTTAAAAGGCCTTTGTCTGAGACCCCACCCTGCATCTTGCTGAGGTCTGACCATTGTCTGACAGTTACACCCTTGGCTTACCTTTCAGACCGCGTTTCCTGGAAAATGCCCTGAACTGGATCTCTGCCCCGAAGCCGTCCTCTTGATTTTGGTGGTGTGGGTTATCTGGAGTGCATGAGACAAGGAGAGCTGCTTCTGAGCCCGGCGAGCCCTGGGTCGTTCACACATGACATTTCATCCTCAACCGCACCTCTGTCCCCCTGCGCGTGATCACGGCAGCGAGGAGTCCCGCGCTCCTCATGGTACTTTGTCTAAGGGTCTCCTCGCACCACAGAGCTTACTAGATGCGACCCCCACTCTCCAGGGTATCGTGGGCAGAGTTCCCACTGTGACGTAATGATGTGACAAGACTACCTCCTTGTACCTAAGCCCTTCCTGGAGTTTCCAGTAAGACTTTCCTGACTTTCCATCAAGCTCCCACCAAGAGCCTCCCTGAAGGCTTCAGGCTCCCGCCCAGCACCACCCCCTAACGCCGGCGCCATGCCTTGGGGTCTTTGTTTCAGCAGCACCCCACTCTTGGTACCGAAGTCTGTTCCGGGTACCTGATGCTGGTAACAGGTCACCCCAACACGTGGAGATGTGAAATCCTGACAATAATGGTTCTGGGGGGCTACCTATGCTGGGGAGTTCTCACTTGGAACCTCTCACGTGGTCAGAGGCTGCGACTGGAACCAGGGTCATCTCGAAGGCTTCCTCACTCACACATCCGGTGGTTGAAGCTGGGTGTCCGCAGGCACAAGGACATGGGGCCCCGCCACGTGGCCTGGGTTTCCTGGCAGCATGGCGGATGGGTTCCAAGAGAACCAGGTGGAAGGGAGGGCCTGAAATTCTTATGATCCAGCCTCGCAAGTCACAGAACATCATTTCTTTTGTGCCCTGTTGGTTGAGGCAGTTTCCAGGGTCCACTCGAGAGCAAGAGACTGAACAGAGTGAGTCACTGGGTGGGAGGAAGGTCAAGTCCAGTCTGTCCCAGTGTCCAAAGGAAAGCTGTGATCGCAGGTGTCCTCCTAGGGTCAAAACTCAGGGTCAGCTGTGCATTTGACATCCAAAGCACATCACTTGCTTTTTTCTTCAGGTTTTAATTTAAATTCCGGTTCGTTAGCATACACTGATGTTAGTTTCAGGGTGGAATTTAGGGCTTCCTCACTTACATACATCACCCGGCAAAGCACGTCACTTTTAACAGCCTTCAGTGAGTGTTCCTAGTCATGACTTGAAAAGGGTAATTATAATAATCCTGGCTAGAAAATAATTTGAGACAGTGATGTTTTTTCTTTTATTGAACTTGGTCGAACTTTGTTTTTATAATCGTGCCAGTGCACTTTCTCAAATAAAAAAAAATGAAAAATTGCAGTAAAAAAAGGAAAAAGTTTTGGGTTCATACTTAGAATTCTTTTTTTTTTTTTGGAATCTATGCTGTTCTTTGAAATTTGATTTTTTAAATGTAATTGCTTGTTTTCTTACATTTTGTTGTTGCATAGCTAATGGCCTTCGCCACAATTTCTGTGGTCAGTTTTCAAAGAACAGTTTAAAGCTTGGTGTTTTCCTGTGCGTTGTTTCAGGCTGATTCCAGCTGTTTGCAGATATCTTTGTGTCTGATTAATCGCATTTAAAGCTTCACAGCGGAAATAGATGATTCTGGAAAGAAAAGCTGCTTCCGGCAGAGAACAGGATCTGAGCTGGTCCTCCTGTCTGTGTTTCCTGTTTTTTGGTGTGTGTGTGTGTGTGTGTGTGTGTGTTTTGTCAAAGCATACTTCAGGGGTTGGAATTAAATTTTAAAAAATTGTCTTTGATGTTTGCACCGTTTCAGAATGAGTGCTCTACCTGATTTAGGCTGGAGACACAAAGCATATCGGAAGTGAGCTTGAATTCCGAACAGCTACTGAATTTGCCCTTGAAATGAACATTATAGTTAGGTCAGCTGTTAACTGTACAACCAGGAATTCTTAAAATGTATTCATGTAGAATACCACAGTGGTTGAAAATAAGTAAGAAAAAGCCCTTAAGTGTTAAATATATATTTAAATAACAACTTCAGCGAGCTATAATTCACACAGTGTAAAATTCCCCCTTTTAAAGTGTATACAATTCAGTGGTGCTTTTAGGATATTCAAAGTGATGCAACCATCACCGCTAATTTCAAAACATTCTGCCACCCAAAAAGAAAGCCCAAATATGCAGTTTCTTCCCAGCCGCACCCCCGGCCCATTCCCCACCTCCCTCCCGTTCTTCCTTTCCCGTCAGACCATGGCTCTGCTTTCCTCCCTCTATGGATTTGCCTCTTGTGAATATTTCACAAAACACGGAATCATGTGATACATGTTCTTTTTTTGTCTGGTTTCTTTCACTTGGCACCATGTTTTCAACACCCATCCATTCCACGGATATCTTATTACAATTTAACAGTAGCCTCTGGCAAGCCGTAAACTCTGAACAAAATCCAAAATGCACCTGACTCCCTGAGGAGTGCGAGTCCACAAAGGCGGGCAGACGGGGACGGGAGCCCAAACTGGACAAATGATGTGTCACCGGGAGACTGTCCCCACTTACGTGCTCATTTGCATTGACTGTGATCTGAGAGTGGGCTGGCGTGGGATTGTACACCGGGGAGGAGCCGTCAAGGTAGGGAGAGAAACTTGTCTTTTTGGCCATCGAACTAAGAAAAGAAGCCCCCTCCAGCTCGGGGGTGTGGCAGGAACTCTCCCTTTAAAAAAAAAATTTTCTCTTTTTCTCTCTTGGTTTTGCCCCAGTGTGGCTGGAGTCACAGCCATGGAGTAGGCACCTAGAACTGAGAAAACCCACGTTTTTGGCCAGAGGAAGTGGAAAGGGGAGAAGCTAAGGTGGAGGAAAGGAGTGTGGGTGGCGAGTCCCCACGACATTCCCTGCTTTGTTCTCTCTCACCACTTGGCCCCAGGGTGGCCCCGTCGCGCAGAGCTTGGCAGCACGGGTGACTAACGCTTGAGGAAAACCCCCTGCTTTCAAGTGAGAGGATGTAAAAATAGGTCCCTGGAGGTTGAAGAGAGCAGGGAACATCCCCAGAGGCGCGCACAGGAGCAGAGGGAGCCCCAGTTGTGTGTACAGATTTACACAGATCCTGGGTTCATTGCAGAGCTGTGCATGCCTAGGACAGACCCAGAGCCGCCCAGCAAAAGCTCTGAAAATTCCATTAACATTGAAGCCAGAACTCAGACGGTGAGGCCGAGCTTCACGTCTGAACCTAACCAGGTCGGTTGTCTGCTAAATCAGGACAAACAAATACCAACATTATCCAGAGGATTTTCACAGGACCTAGAGTCTCACAATGTCTAGGGCACAATCCAAAGTCGCAGAAAGAGAGGAGAGAAGAAATTTGGTGCAGAAAATATATTTGAATAATGGATGAAAACTCTTCAAATTTAGTGAATGACCAAAAAGGACAGATTCAAAAAGCCAAACAAACCCCAAACAAGATGAACTCAATAAAACCATGTCCAGACAACAAATTATTGAAACTCAAAGATAAAGAAAAAAAAAAAAACCCTCTTTAAAGTTGCCAGAGAACAAGGGCTCAGAATGACAGTTCGAATGACTATGGGTTTCTCATTAGAAGCAAAGAAGCCACAAGACTGTTGAATGAATCCTTTGAGTATTTAAAGAAAAGACCTATCAACCCAGAGTTCTATTTCCAGTGAAAAATCCTTCAGGAATAATGGCAAAATGAAGACATTTTATTTTTTTTAAATTTTATTTTATTTTTAAAAAAGATTTATTTATTTTAGGCAGAGAGAGAGTTTGAGACAGAGTAGGGGGAGGGGCAGAAGGAGAGGGAGAGAATCTCCATAAGTCTGCTGAGCGGGGAGCCCATCCTGGAGCCCAACACAGGGCTCGATCTCATGACCTTGAGATCATGACCTGAGCCAAAACCTAGAGTCAGATGCTCAACCGACTGAGCCACCCAGGTGCCTCTGGAAGATTTTATTTTTAAGTAATCTCCACACCCAACGTGGGGCTCATACCACCCTGAGGTCAAGAGTTGCACGTCCGTGACTGAGTCAGCCAGGTGCCCCAGAATGAGTACATTTTTAGCTGAAGGAAAATGATGAGAATTTGTTGTCATAAGACCTGCTCTACAAGGAATGGCAAAGGAAATTTCTTTAGGCTGAAGAAAACTAATACCGGACGGAAACTTGTAACTTCAGGAGTGAAGGAGAAACAACAACAATGGTACATATCTAGGTAGTCCATTTAGCTATTTTCTTTGTCTCCAGTTATTTAAAATATGTATTGACTGTTTATTTTTTTTAAAGATTTTATTTATTTATTCGACAGAGATAGAGACAGCCAGCGAGAGAGGGAACACAACCAGGGGGAGTGGGAGAGGAAGAAGCAGGCTCACAGCGGAGGAGCCTGATGTTGGGGCTCGATCCCATAACGCCAGGATCACGCCCTGAGCCGAAGGCAGATGCTTAACCGCTGTGCCACCCAGGCGCCCACATATTGACTGTTTAAACCAAAAACGAGTACATTGTCTGGTGGGATGCTGCATGTACGTAGATGTGGTATATGTGACAAGTATAATGTAAAAGGGGATGAAGGGACTTTTATGGTTGGAAGGCTTCTCTTTTTACTTCAAGTCGTAAAAATATTAGCTCTAAGTAGAATGTGAAAGGTTAGAGATGTCTATCATAATTCCTACAGCACCTCCTAAAAAAACAATACAGAGTGACACGGCCCAAAAGCCAATGGGTAAATTAAAATGCAATACAAAAAATACCCAAATACCCCAAAGAGAAGCGAGAAGAGGGGGAACAACATAAGACTGAAAGAACAAACAGGAAACAACAAAATTATAGACTTGAATTCAACCATATTGATAATTATATCAAATGTAAATGGGTTAAAATACCAACTAAAGGGACGCCTGGGTGGCTCAGTCGGTTAGGTGTCTGACTTCAGCTCAGGTCATGATCCCAGGGTCCTGGGATTGAGCCCCGCTTTGGGCTTCTTGCTCAGCAGGGAGCCTGCTGCTCCCTCTGCCTGCTGCTCCCCCTGCTTGTGCTCATGTGCTCTCTCTCTGACAAATAAATAGATAAATAAATAAATAATCTTTTTAAAACTAAAATACCAATTAAAGACAGAGATGATCAGACTGAATTTAAAAAGACCCAAATATGATCCATTTATAATAAATCCACTTTAAATATAATGACATAAATAGGTTAAAAATAAAGGAGTTGAAGAAGATATACAATGAAAATACTAATACAAAAAATAGAGCCACTATATTAATATTAGAAAAACTAGACTTCCTTATGAATGAATTCAGTAAGGTGGCAGGATACAAAACCAACATACAGAAATTCATTGTATTTCTATACGCTAATAATGAAGCTTTCTGCTGAAAGAGAAATTGAAAAAACAATCCCCTTTACAATTGCACCAAAAATAATAAAATATCTAGGAATAAACTTAACCAAAGAGGTGAAAGACCTGTACTCTGAAAACTATAAAATATGGATGAAAGAAATTGAAGATGACACCAATGGAAAGACAGTCCATGCTCATGGATTGGAAGAACAAATATTGTTAAAATGTCCATACTACCCAAAGGAATAGCAGATTTAATGCAATCCCTATCAATACCCCACCAGCATTTTTCATGGAACTAGGTCAAACAATTCTAAAATCTGTATGAAATCATAAAAGAGCTGAATAGCCAAAGCAAGTCTTAAAAAAGCAAAGTTGGAGGCATCACATTCCAGATTTCATGTTATACTATAAAGCTGTGGTGATTTTTTTAAAAAAGATTTTATTTTTTATTTATGTGACAGAGAGACAGCCAGCGAGAGAGGGAACACAGCAGGGGAGTGGGAGAGGAAGAAGCAGGCTCCCAGCGGAGGAGCCCGATGTGGGGCTGGATCCCAGAACACTGGGATCGTGCCCTGAGCCTAAGGCAGACGCTTAACAACTGCACCACCAGGCGCCCCTAAAGCTGTAGTGATTTTTATGTCATGATTGGTTTTACCGATAAGAGCAGAAATCAGCAAAATCAAAAAACAGAATAAAGAAGAAAAAGGTCAGAGAGCTGGTTCTTGGAAAAGATCAATAAAATACATAAAACTTTAGTCATGACCGAGAAAACAGGAGACAAGTGACAGGTTAGCAATATCAGAACTGACAGTGGAGATATTACATTGAAACATCAACTTTGGGGCGCCTGGCTGGCTCAGCTGGGGGAGCACACAACTCTTGATCTCGGCATTGTGAGTTCAAGCCCCACGTTGGACATAGGGATTTCTTGAAAAAATAAAATCTTAAAAAAAAAATCAACTTTGGGGCACCTGGCTGGCTCAGTCGGTTGAGCATCTGACTCTTGGTTTCAGCTCAGGTCATGATCTCAGGGTCGTGGGATTGAGCCCCACATCAGGCTCCACTCTCAGCCTACAGTCAGCTTGAGATTCTCTCTTTCCCTCTGCCCCTCCCTCACCGAGCATTTTCTCTCTCTCTCTAAAATAAAATATTTTTTTTAAAAAAAAATCCACTTTGAACCATTCCTCACACCTCATACGAAAGTTAACTCAGAGTGAATCACAGACCTAAATATAAAATGTGAAATAATAAAACTTCTAGAAGAAAACATAGGAGAGAGCCTTTTGGCCTTTTGTTAGGCAAAGGCAAACATCACGCACAAAAGGAAAAGATTGATAGAGGGTATGTCCCCATAATTAAAATTATAATTAAATACTTAAGTAATGAGACACATCTGCTCTGCTAACAACACTGTTAAGAGATGAAAAGCACCCTTGCTTCCTGAGAAGTTCTCGTTGGGAGAAAATATTTGCCAACTAAGCATCTTATGGAAGACTGACATCTAGAATGTATATAAATAACCCTTCAGACTCAACGATAAGAAAACAAACAGCTCAACAAAACATGGGCGAGACTTTAACAGGAGCTTCACCAAAAAGTTAGACAAATGTGAGACAAGGACGTGGAAGGGTGTTCACAATAGTGAGTCATTAGCAGAATGTCAATGCAAAGTAAAGGCACGATAGCACACAACCGTGCACCTGTTACACAAAACCGGGCACCACCCGCCCCCAGCTCCTGCGGGATGATATCACCAAGCGCAGGTGAGGATGCAGAGTGACCGAACTCTCACGTGCTGCTGGTGAGAGACAATCTACCAAAGGACAATGGTCAGAATGACACAGAAACATAGAACTCTGGTCTACAACCCCTGCAGCCACCAGTCCAGGAAGCCAAACCATAGCCTCTGAGCGACTGGCCCCAAATAGTCAGGATTTGGTCCATAACTGCCAGCTTCTCTAAGTTTTGCCCCGGCTTCCGATTTAGCACCAACTGGAGAAAGACAAGTCCCCCTACCCCAATCACATAAGATACCCCATTTGTGGTTAGTCTGCCTACAACTTTCCTTTGCCAGCTGCCTCCCATCAGAAGAGAGCTGAAGCCTTCCCTTTCTTTGACTGTCAGCTTTCCAACCACCCTGCCTGCCTTGGCGTCTCCGCCAACCTCAATGATGGTGGCCCACTCCCTTGCAATCCAGCAAGATCTGAATAAACAGCCTCTGTTTATTCTCATCTGGGTGACGTTTGTTTCTTTCCATGCTGGTGGGAATGCAAAATGGTACAACCACTATGGAAAACTGTCCAGCGGTTTCTTATAAAGTTAAACTTATGTTTACCCTATGATCCAGCGACCCCACTCCTAGGTATTTACCCAAGAGAAGTGAATACTAGTATCACACAGCAATGATCATTACAGCACCTTTATCTATAATTATCAAAAAATATAAACACAGCATCCTTCAACTGGACAACGGAATCCTGTTTCAGCAGAAGGAACAGGGTGGAGGGGGATTAATTTTAAGCATGGAGTAAATGCTTCCCAAAAACCTCCACTCTCTTAAGGAATGGGGTGTCTACGGAGGCTGGGAGATACTGGATGTTGAGGTCTTCAGCCACAGGTTTTTTCACCAGAGAATTTCTTAGGCTTAGAGGCTCTGAGTTCACATAATGGCATGAACGGTGGATTTGAGATTGTGCATCCATTCCATGAAGGCTCTAAGGCTGATGTCAGGGCACTTATACAACTTTCCCTTGTCTTTGAAGTGGATTTCCCAGGATCATAGAGGCTTGTGTGGGATAAGCATCAAACGACCTGGCATCAGTAATCTAAGTTGGCAGTTGTGTGTGTGTGGGGGTGCACTCCTGGCTCAGGACCAACATGAGGACCAAAGCTGGCTACACCACCTTTGTTCAGACTACCCTGGATGGGACCTCAAAACGTAGCATGATGGTCAATTAGGGACATCCATGTCCTTAACATTCTAAGGGAAATTTTCTTATTCCATCCCTCCCCCAATATTCATGGCCTAGAGAAATCCAAAAGCTTCCCCCAAATTCCTGAGGGAGTCTTCAGACTAATGGCCTTCGTAGACTTCTTGCCTCTCATCCCAGCGCCCAACATGGCGTCTCTGGATGGCCCTTCAGTAAACTTAGATGCAGAATCCAGGTCCTTCACTCAAAGTTACAACACATCAGGCATTTCAGAGTATTAATGGAAGGTCCAGAGGTTTATCAGAAGAAACTCATGATGCCGCCCAGAGCGTCTGGCAATCTCTCTGCCCTCTCAAATCCCTCTATCCTTCTCCATGACTGTTGGGAGCAATATTTATAACCCACTAAATCATATCGCTGGGCTCTGCTTGGATGAAATAATACTTGTCAAATACAACATTAACATATGTGTTTTTATGGTCCTGAACCTTCCTTCCACAATTTCAGGAGGGCCTACTGTATTGGAGTCTCCGTTTTGGATTTCCGACACAAAAAGGACTGGTGGACATCATGTGTGTGGAAGAGCTATGCTGGGTGTCCAGGCCTGTCCCTTTGATTGCCGCTGATGTGCCACCTACGAACCGGGTGCCTGGAAACCCTGCTCAGCCCCTGTCTGAATTATCCCAGGTACGTGGCCCTTCTTGCAACATCAACATTGTTTGTCAAGTGCTTTGCTGGTAGACCAGTTTTCTAACAGCGCTTCCACGGACTGGGTGAAATCTGCCCTTTTCAACACTTGGAGTTTCCCTGGGAGCCAGCTGGATGGGCAAGGTTGGTATCTGGTGCTAATAAGGGAGGAATGTCTGAAAGAGACTCATTTTGTAAGTGGTAAGTTCCTCATGAATGTTTTTTGACCGACAGAAGCTTATGAGTTTGAGGGTTCGGAAATTAAGTATGTGGAACATGTTATTTGTTGCCGCAATACCATTACCTCAAAACTCAGTAGCTTGGGACAACGAACGTTTACTCTCTCACACAGTTTCTGAGAATCTCTGGTGGTTCCAGCTCAGGTCTACCCGGAGGTTACGGTCAAGATGTTGGCTGGGGCTGTGGTCTTCTGAGGCTCGAGCGGGGCTGGAGGAATTGCTTCCAAGATGGCTCCCTCACATGGCTGTTGGCTGGGCGCTTCAGTTCCTCACTGGCTTGGGGCAGGGGTCTCAGAACCTTGCCATGAGGACCTCTCCATGGAGTTTCTGGATTGTCCTTATGACATGGTGGCTGACTTCTCCCAGAAAAGCAGCCTAAGAGATGGCGTGGCCGGGGGGGAGACAGGCAGAGAGATGGAGTGAGAGATGTCTTTTAGGACCTGGCTTCAGGAGTCCTACACCATCACTGCCGCCATATTCTGTTGGTTGTGCAGACCAACCCTGAGACATTCGGGGAGTGTGTGGATCACTGGGGGCTGTTCTGAAGACTGGCTACCAATGTATGCCTTCTGGCCCCCCATGATGCATACCCCCCCACACTCGCCTCCTCTCCAGGCACCCCAAAGTCTAATCTAAGCATCAGTGTGAAGTCCAGAATTTCATCATCTCAATCGGGTCCAGGGATGGGTAGGATTTCTCAGGAATATTTCCTTAAGTCCCATGGAATATTTCCTGAAGACCCATGAGCTAAAGAGAAAGCCATCTGCCCTCTGCCCTCACTGCACAACGGTGGACAGCAAAAGAGAAACTCCATAGGGACGCTATTCACCAAGGCGGGGAGGCGGCCTGGGTTTCACCTCTCAAGGTCACAATGTAACTTCACTGAATGTACCCACAAGTTACCGTGAGTGACCGTTGGGTGTCTTCGCAACTCAACTACATATTTCTTCTTTAACTTTTTTTTTTTTAAGTAAGTCCTACACCCAAGGCGGGGCTTGAACTCACAACCCGGAGATGAAGAGTCGCACGCTCTCCCGACTGAGCCAGCCAGGCGCCCCCAACCCCATTTTTAATTTGTGAGAAAATTACTAGGTTGGTGCCATTTCCACAGATGATGAGCCTCATTCACTACATTTTGATTTTTCTGAATTGTATTTATAAAAGAAAATTAAACTTCAGTTTCGGGGCTTCCCTTTATAGCCACACTTGATTATCGTTAGTGCTTTTACGATAGCATTTATAGCCTTGAATTTTGATCAAGATTGCGTTTTTGAGATTTTGCAAAAATAACTGATGGGTCTCTAAAAACAAAAAAAATTCCAAAGGGTGTGGGAAAATGTAAGTTCCTTCCTTTCCTTCTCCCACTCCCTAGAAATAATCGTTGCTAATGCTTTGGTGTATGCTTATTTTTTTTTAAGATTTTATTTATTTATTTGAGAGACAGAGAGATAGAGCATGATGGGGGAGAGGGGCAGAAGGAGAGGGGGAAGCAGACTCCCCGCTGAGCAGGGAGCCCCACACGGGACTCGATCCCAGGACCCCGAGATCATGACCTGAGCCACCCAGGCGCCCCACGTACACTTATTTTTTAATGGTCATTGTTTGACAGAGCTTATGCTCATTGTCGATAGGGTTTTCAGAGTTTGAGGATTTTTTTGTCCACAGAGAGAATCCCCCCAACATGTGTATTTTATTTAATGCTAAACTTCATTAAACATAACCCACAAACAGAACTTTGAAAAATAAATGGTAAAGTTGAACACCGGTTGCAAACTTAAATTTCCTTCAACAACGTAACCTGCAGTGACATATTTAACATGATCCTTTCGCATACACCTTAAATGGTACGCAAAATAAACACATAGGTGACGGTTAAAGGCTTCACTGTCGTTCTATTTAAATCTATTTTAAAACGCCAACATCATGGATTTAATTCCTTATTTCATTGGCTCTTGTTCTCATTTTTCTCTAGGAATAAGATACGTTCTTTTTTTTTTTTTTAAAGATTTTATTTATTTATTCGACAGAGATAGAGACAGCCAGCGAGAGAGGGAACACAAGCAGGGGGAGTGGGAGAGGAAGAAGCAGGCTCACAGCAGAGGGAGCCTGATGTGGGGCTCGATCCCAGGACTCTGGGATCACGCCCTGAGCCGAAGGCAGATGCTTAACCGCTGTGCCACCCAGGCGCCCCAGAATAAGATACGTTCTTAAAGTTGCTAAAATACTTCTTTTGATGTTTCCTTGGTGTTACTGGAATCTTGTTACCTCCCCCCACCCCTGCACCCCCCAAAAATATTGTCTCGGACCCTCACTCGTAAGCACCGAGGGTCTCAGCAGGTTGAACTGGGGCTCTGAGGCTTATCTTCCTCCTGTTAGCCTCTTCGCTCTGTCTTTTCCTCCCTGAAATGATGTACTCCTTTGGTCTCACTTGGCCAGAGTTGTGGAACCCTTGTTCTGTCATTTGCATATACTGGCTTGTTTTGTTAGTATTATTTAAAAAAATATGCATGCACTCATCACGTGTTACTATGGTCGAGGGGGCATCTGGGGGACTCATGACCTAGGGGAGGGGAGGGTTGTGTTGGCACATCCCTGGTCTCTCGAGGACGTCAGCTCATTCAGCATCTCAGGACTCCCTTTCTCCCCGACCGTGGAACAGGAGCACCGGTCCTGGGTGACTGGCTGGACCTCCTCTCTACCTGGTTGTCACGGGAAGCCCATGCCCTGAACAGGGGAATGGCTGCTGTTTTTCCCGGGACTCTGGCTCACACAGACTTGCCTGTTTTGTAATCCTCTTCTGTCTACCAGCGGGAATGGATATATATCTGTTCATTACCAACAGAAGTATTCTTAGGAGAAGCACCTATGTTCGCAGCTAGTAACCTTCCCTTTCTTGTTAAAACCTATAAAACCTTCCAGAAATCCAGATGGAATCCCTCTCTTCTGTATTATACTTTTTGGTGACAGTTTACAGTGACTTTTCTCTTTTTACTGTTATTATGAATTTAGGTCTTTCCCAAACTAATTGCAGCAGACACCCTTGGGTGCCTACTTCCTAATCCATTATCCCTGTTTACTTGCTGGTGGGGCCCACGGGTTTGTGCGTCCACCCGTCCTTGTGTGGGGAAATCCTGATAAGGCGGGGGGATGGCGTGGTTCCATCTCCCCTGCCAGCGTGAAGGATTTGGGTTTGGTGCCCAGTTTGGGCCAAAATAGATAAGGAGAGGCTGCTGGATGGTTTCCGTGAACCCTGCTTTGCTTTTTAAATTTTTTTTTAACTTGGCATTTTAGTTATGTGCAGGACAAACGACACGAGAATGGGGAGTTCTAAGGCTGGACATTATCTCCGGGTGGAAGGATTTCCCATCAGTCCACTTGTAGCATCACCGGAGATGACAAAGGAGCACAGTGTAGCTTTTCCTGAAGAAGAAAGCCAGCTTCCCGCATTCAGTACTGACTTCCCAAAATGCCTAAATGGGGAGTCTCTAAATTGGACGGGGGGCCTCAACGGTGGGGCAAGGATCGGGTGGAAGCCTGTAGCGTGGGCACTGAATGAATTCACCTGAGGCAGAACGAAGGCGATAGAAGTTGACCGAATACACTGCCAGGGGGCAGGTGCAGGACAGCAGAGGGGAGACTGTCCGCGAGGAGCCGGTGGGTGGGGGCTGGTTTAAGGGGGGAAGGGAGCAGGTATGGGGCCCTATGGAAGTCTCTCCTCTTTGGTAACTGTGCCTGGTTGTAAGTAGCCCATTGGTCAGTTAGGGCTTATGGCTGTTTTGAGGTGGGTCCCCCGATGAGCCTGCGTTCAGCCAGGGGGTCGCCGTGGCCCCTCTTTGGGTCCATCACACAAGCCCGTTTGCCTATAGCAGCCTCAGCACTCTCGCCATGTTTCCGCGGCGTTCTCTTTCTTTACCGCGTGGCGTTTCCAATGTTTCCCTATAACTGGTTAAAATGGGCAGAGCATGGAACATTCTCCTTATTCCCAGGGACGTCTTCACGTTTCTTGGCTTCTGAAAGTTCTCCTTGCACAAATCTTCTATGACTACGAATCCTCGTAAACCCCAGTCACACACTTTCTCCCCACGGACCCGGACGAAGACGACGAGCGGCTTGTGGATAACGTAGACAGACAGCTCATTCCGGGAACCCAGGAGGCTACAACGGCTTCTTTATTTCTGAGCCTCCAGCCAAAAGAAGTCCGACGATGCCAGCAAAACCAGCAACACCAAGTCTTGGAGAAAATCCAGGAGGTGCGTCTTGGAGCTCTTCGTAGCTGCCCACCGGCCCCCGCACCGGGCTCCCGGGCTTAGGGTGGGAGTACGTTGCCTGACGCCAACTTGCGCGCGGCTCCCAGGAACCGCCGAGAGGCGAGATGCTTTCTTCAAGTTGGGTCCTTGGCTCCCATAGTCACAATGACCCTTGGGGACGGAGGTGAGCGAAAGCTCCTTAACCTTCATGGAAGTTTCGGGACGTGAGTCCTGTTTAGTGAGCAGACGCGGGCTGGCCCCACCTCTGAATTACCTTGAACATGTTGCTGGCAGACGGGGCTCTGGCCTCTCCCGCTCTTACAAAGGGAGGCGCGGGAAGAAACGGTCCTTCTTGTCCCACTGTGAGCTGCGGTGTCTGCACGGGGTTGCGGGAGCCGCAGTGCCATTGTGCCAAGGAGGTAACTCTTGGGGGAGCTCTTGGGGGAGCTCTTGGGGGAGCTCACTCGTGAAGGATGGAAAAACCAAAGCCTGGCTCCTTGCTGAAGCCGTGTGGCCAATGAGCTAAACAACCATTGAGCCAACTCACCCTACGGACCCATTATTTTCTGAGATAATAATTTTTCCCTGCTGTCTGAGCCATTTTGAATAGATTTTTCTGGTCACTTGCAACAGAAAGCATTCTAACTGATACAGTTACTATTTCAACTGGACCCACTTATTTAGGTTTTGCTCCTGAAAGTGTCACAACATAGCCAGTGGGAGCCCCTCTAATTGGACATCGTGCCCTGTCAGTATCACCTATGACTTTCTTGAGAGCGCCCTTCCTTTAATTTAAAAAATGTTTAGCAACAATAGCCTGTTCCAGGCATATCCTGAATTCGACCTGCTCCAAGTACCCCCTACGGGGCCCAGGTGTTAGTGGAGAATAATATCCCAGGCCACAGTCTGGGCTCCGAGGCGTCGGCACGGGTAGGAACACCAGTGTTGCGATTGGGACCCTTTTAGTCACGACAGAGCTGGGAAAGGGCTAATTTCCTTAACGTACAACTAGTTCCTACACATCAAGAAGAATGACCAAGGGGCGCCTGGGGGGCACAGCGGTTAAGCGTCTGCCTTCGGCTCAGGGCGTGATCCCGGCGTTATGAGATCGAGCCCCACATCAGGCTCCTCCGCTATGAGCCTGCTTCTTCCTCTCCCACTCCCCCTGCTTGTGCTCCCATTCTCGCTGGCTGTCTCTATCTCTGTCGAATAAATAAATAAAATCTTAAAAAAAAAAAAAAGAACGACCAAATCCAAGAGAAAAACGGGGCAGCTAGTTCACAGGAAAGGAACTATAAACGGCTTCTACGATATGAAAAGACGCCGCACGTCCCTGAGAGCCGGAGAAACGGACATTAAGGCCACATGGGAGCACCATTTATCACCCGTCAGGTGGGCTGCGGCGACAGGGAGGGAAAGGGAGCATTTCCACACGCAGTGACCTCGCTCATGGGAGTGTAAATCGGTACAACTTCTATGGGGGGGGGCAACTGTACATATGACAAATGCACACATGCCTTTGCCCCAGAAATGCCATTTCTGGGATTCTGTACCACATATTTACCTATTTTGAGAGATGACGTATATGCCCCGTAATCTCTTGTAGCAAACACTTTTTTTTAAGATTTTTATTTATGTATTTGAGAGAGAGAGAGAGCACGAGCAGGAGGAGGGGCAGAGGGAGAAGCAGACCCCCAGCTGAGCAGGGAGCCTGACGCGGGGCTCGATCCCACGACCCCGGGATCATGACCAGAGCTGAAGGCAGACGCTTCACCGACTGGCGCCCATGCGTCCGGCAAAAACACTTCTACAAGAGTGCAAACAACCTAAAGGTCCAACGGATACGAAGCCGGCAGACTATCTGTGGCGACATCAACACAGCAGCACCCGTAAGCACAAGGGCGCCCGCCAAGTCCGGACACGGAAGATCTCCTGATTCACGCCGCCGGCGGGGAACAGCGTGTACCATGTGCGACTACGTGCAGGAAAAGGACAAAAACGATAGCCACGTATTTGCTTCTGAATGTGCCTTGGAAAGATAGACGTCCGAGGGACTGAGGGAGGTGGGGACACGGGGTGGTATGGGGTCGAGAGGGAGACGGGGGGCGGGGGACATAGCTCTTTCTACCTTTTGCACTTTGGATCAGGTTAAAGCCCTTCCCACTAAACAAGTAAACAAATAAGAAAATACGCGCTCCAGATGTGTTTCTCTTGCCTCCTCTGTTTTACGGGGCGTGCAGTACTCCAGGCCGAGGCCGCACTGGGGTTGGTCTCACTCTCCCTGTGTTTATGGAGTGTGGCAGTCGCCTGCCTTTGCCCCCCACCCCGGGAAGGACTTATTTATAACGGATCTTTCAGTGTGTTCCAGCAAACACTTCTTGACCCCCACAAGCCTGATACTGTCCTCAGTCCAGGGGAAGTAAAGATGGTCCTGCTGGGAATGTGGTCCCCGCAGAGCGGCAGCTCAGCAGGGCTGGCGCTGTGGATGTACCCACAAATTCCCGTCCTCGCAAGCGGGCCGTAACAGAAGCGTTCACAGGGCAAAAGCATAGAGAGGAAAGCCGATGAGCTCTGGAGGGGAAAGCAGGGAGGGCTGGAATCGCCAGGGAGGACTTCTCCGAAAAACTGGTCGAACCAGGGATGAGAAGGCAGAACAGAATTTTCCAGGAACAAGGACTGCTAAGCAAACAACAGAGTGGGTTCTGGGAAACAGGGGCTCCACCCCAAGGGGAGAGAGGGGAGAGGAGGATGGCCAGCAGCGGGATGAGGCGTGAGGAGGGCAGGCCTGTGAGCAAGAGCTTTGAATGCCAAGCTTCTTGGGTTTGTATCCCGCAGGCAGGCCGCAGAGAGGCAGAGGCTGAGAAGCTAGAAAGGAAGGAGCCCCAGAGCTTGGCGCGGGGAGGGCTTCCAAGTGTTCCAAGTCGACCAAGTTAATGCAGTGGCCATGAGGGACCTTATTCACACGCTCCTGCACCGGGGCTCTCCTTGCCCTCTCCACCCTGCCCTGCAACCTTAAGCAAGACCCTCACAGAGGCGAGCCCCCTCGCGAGGCCAGTGTGTGCGCCCAGCCACCCGCTCCATCTGTCTGCTGGGCCAGGCGTCCATTCCTTCTTCTGCAGGGTTTCTGCCCCAATCCTCCCTGATCGGCTTCCCCCTTCCCTCCTTCTCCTCCCACCGGGAGAACGGTGTGCATCCCCAGGCCCCCGCCAGGCCCGCCTTCTTGGGCCCCGCGGCGGGCGGGATCGGCCGGCGACCCGGGAGCCACCACACCCGCGGACCCGCTGGGCCTCCGAGGGGCGGGGTCCCGGGCTCGGTTATTTAGCGCGTCCGCTCTCCTTCCTCCTTAGATGCTGAGTTCGTCTTCGGGCAGCATGGGTCTCTACCGCATCCGCGTGTCCACCGGCTCCTCGCTGTGCGCGGGCTCCAACAACCAGGTGCGGCTGTGGCTGGTGGGCCAGCACGGCGAGGCGGCGATCGGGACGCGCCTGAGGCCGGCGCGAGGCCAGGTGAGCCGCGGGGCGCGCGGGAGCCTCCGGCCCGGACGCCGCGCACGGTGCGCGCTCGGGACGTGTTCCCGCGCTCCGCCTCCTCGGAGCGGACCCGCTACTCGCGGGCCCTGCATCGCGCGGCCGTCAGTTCTCCTGTGCCCTCTATTCTCAAAAGCTGCCCTTTCAAGGCTTCTCCGCGGTTGCTAGGTGTCCGACCCGCAGGCTTTCTCGCCCGCACCGCGTGGGGATGGGGGCGCCGGCGGAAGGGTCGGGGGAAGAAGCCCGGAGATGAGAACACCGAAGTTTCGACCCACTTCCTCGCTCCCATTGCATCCACCCAGTTCTCGCCCCGGCTCCGAACCCCAACTCTCGCCGCCTGTCCGGGTCTCTCCAAGCCCGCCAGATGCGGCTGTCTGTCCCACGGACGCTTCCCAGCCCTCCCCTCGAGCCCCCC
>NC_048234.1:1854420-1878877 GCF_002007445.2 Ailuropoda melanoleuca
TCCCCCCCCCCCCCGCCCACCGCGGCCCCTCGAACCTGGTCACTCTCACCCTCTACACCGCCTCGCTGCTTCCGCGCGGCCCTTCCCAGCCCTTCTGCGGCCGGAGCGATTTCTCCCAAACATTCCCAGCTTCAAACGTGCCCCGCGTGTTCTCAGGACAAATCCCAAGCCCCTGGCTTATCTTCGAGACTTCACGGTGTGGTCGCGCGCCTGTCCACCTGTCTCCCCTGCGCCCCAGCTCCCCGTGCCCCTGCCCCGCACGCCACTCCGCCTTTCCTTCTCCCACGCCGCCCGGCCGAGCGCTGCCTCCAGAAGGGGTCCCTAGACAGCCAGTCCTGCGGCAGGCCTGCTCGGGCCGTGGGCTGTCCGCGCGCAGCCTGGGGGGCGCGGGTGAGTTCGCTGCGACCGCAGCCTGGGGCCTGCTCAGCCCCGCGTCTCCCCGCGCACCCGTGCGCTCCCTCCCGGCGCGGCGCTCGGCACATGCAAGCTCTAATGGGAGGCAAAAGTGAAAGAAGGAGTGCACCTCCCCATGATCCCTCCGCCGCCTCACGACGACGCACCTGCTGCGTGTGCGCGCCCCCTTCTCCTGGCTCCTTCCGCGCGCCTTTCCCAGAAGCTCACGGAAGGGCGTCCCGCGGGAGCGCGGCTCAGTCCAAGGGCCCGGTGCCATGCGCCCCGCGGATGCTGAGCCCCTTCTGTCGCCCGCAGGAGACGGAGTTCAAGGTGGATGTGCAGGAGTACCTGGGCCCGCTGCTGTTCGTGAAGCTGCACAAACGGCACTTCCTTCAGGACGACGCCTGGTTCTGCAACTGGATCTGGGTGCAGGGCCCCGGGGCCAGTGGGGACGAGTTCAGGTTCCCCTGTTACCGCTGGGTGGAGGGCAGCGGCGTCCTGAGCCTCCCCGAGGGCACCGGTGAGCGCGGGGCTGGGAGTGGGACGAGGCCTGGTGGGGGGAGCGGAGGCAGGAGGCGGGGCTGGAAGTGAGGGGGGATGTGGGGAGGCAGGGTGCTGGGGCTGTGCCCCAGCCGAGAGGCCTGGAGGATGGAGGAGGGGGTGATGCTGAAGGGTCAGGGCCAGCGGGAAAGGCGGGCTGCGGAGGAGCCCTTGGCGGGGACCAGGAGAGGCATTCAGGAGAGGCCTCGCTGCCCGTGCATTCCTCCCCACATCTAGGCCGGACCGTGGGAGACGACCCTCAAGGCCTGTTCAAGCAACACAGGGAGCAGGAGCTGGAAGAGAGGAGGAATCTCTACCGGTCAGCTCCGGCCCCCTCCCGACCCCAACCGCCCCGCCCGACCAGCCAGGCGCTCCTGACCCTTTCCTAGTACCCACATCTGCTTTCACTTCTCTGCCACAGATGGGGAAACTGGAAGGATGGGCTAATCCTGAATATGGCCGGGGCCACCATCAGTGACCTCCCTGTAGACGAGCGTTTTCTGGAAGACAAGAAAATTGATTTTGAGGCTTCACTGGCCAAGGGGTGAGAACGAGGGGGGCCGGGCATTACGGGGGTGGTCTGGTGCAGGGGAGGCTGCAGGGCTTAGGACTGCATGGGGCTGGGCCAGCCTGGGGTGGGTGCCTGTGGTTATCGGTCGGATTCTCAGCGTAACTCTCAACTCTCTGCTTCTCCTTCCCTGAAGGCTGGCAGACCTAGCCATCAAAGACTCTTTGAATGTTCTGACTTGCTGGAATGATCTGGATGACTTCAACCGGATTTTCTGGTGTGGCCAGAGCAAATTGGCCGGTCAGTAGCCCACCACAGTGCTTCTCCCGGGATCCTTACCCCCAGACCCCACCCGATCCAGGGAACCAGGAACGGGAGACCAGAGGCCTGGGTGCTTCTAGGAGGCTGGGGTCAGACGGGGATGGGATCCGACCCCATAGCGTCCTCTACAACTGCCATCCCCAGAGAAGGTGCGGGACTCCTGGAAAGAGGATGCCTTGTTTGGGTACCAGTTTCTCAACGGCACGAACCCCGTGCTTCTGAGGCGCTCCACGAGCCTTCCTTCCCGCCTGGTGTTCCCTCCGGGGATGGAGGAGCTGAAGGACCAGCTGGAGCAGGAGCTGCAGGTGTGGAACGAGGCTGCAGTGCGACGGGGGCGGGGTCCACTGGGGGCCCAGCTGCCTGCTGGACGGCAGGAAGGGATTTGACAGGAGACATGGGGGGTGGTTCTGAGAAACGCAGCTATGTGCCTTCCTCCCTGAGTGAGACCAGTGAACTGGGGGGCGGGGAGAGAGGGGGTGATGGAGACAGGGTCAAAATGATAGCAGCCCTCACCCTCTAACCACCACCACCCCCCCCCGCCACGCAGACAAGCACACTGTTCGAGGCGGACTTCTCGCTCCTGGACGGGGTCAAGGCCAATGTCATCCTGTGCAGCCAGCAGCACCTGGCCGCCCCTCTGGTCATGCTCAAACTGCAGCCTGATGGGAAACTCTTGCCCATGGTCATACAGGTGAGTTCTGCTCCCCAGTGGTTGCGCTCCCACTCAGCACCCCCACCCCGCTTCACTGAGTGCCCGCTCGCTCAGTGCAGAGGCCTAAGGCACGGGGGAGGAAATGGGAAAGGAGGAACGCTGGGGTCTGGCTGGAGAGACAGGCCAGGTGAATCTCAAGAATGTCCAGGACGGAGGAAGTCCCTGAGGAAGGAGCAGTCTGGGAGGGCCCTCTGGAGGCGGCGTGAGCCTTGGAGGAGGCTCAGGACTTAGATCTTGAGTGGACAGCCGTCCTGGGGCGCTGGGGAACAGTGTGAGGGAGGGGGCCACATGGTACGGGCTGCGGGGGCCCGAACACAGGAAGCTGGGGAAGGCTGCTGTGAGGGGCACCTGCCTTCAGGACGGGCCGAGAAGGGGGACGCTGGATCCTGGGATTAGGGTGATGTGTTCAGTGACTGTCCAAAGCACAGGTGATGGGCTCCGATGTGGAGAACAGCTGTGGGGTGCCGAGCAAAATTAAACTGGCCTGGGGCCAGGGAGAGAGGTAAAGGGGGAGTCAGGCAAGGCTTCTGTAGAAATGCAACAAAGAAAGAGGAAAATCAGGAGGCCAACTTTGAGGTAATGGGGGGACATCCAGATTGTGACGTGTGGCCGGTGACAGCTGAGCATGCAGGCGTAGCCAGCCGCGTGGAGGCGGTGTGGCAAGAGTGTGGGACGGAGGAAGGAGAGGGTTTGAATCTTGCCTACGCTGCGGGACCAAAGGGGAAGTGAGGTCGCAGTGGGGGAGCAGTTTCTGCAACAGGCATCTTGTGCGGGGGCGGCTGGGCTGAGCGGGTCTGGGAGGCAGGCGAAGAGCAGAGGCTGCAGGGACCAGCCGTTGCCAGGTGGGCAGAGCTAAGCCGACTGGGAGGGGTGAGGGGATCTGTGGGCGCCTGGCACTCATCCCCACTCTCTGCTCCCCGCTCCAGCTCCAGCTGCCACGCGTGGGATCCCCCCCACCGCCGCTCTTCCTGCCCACGGATCCCCCGATGGCCTGGCTCCTGGCCAAATGCTGGGTCCGCAGCGCTGACTTCCAGATGCACGAGCTGCAGTCTCACCTGCTGCGGGGACACCTGATGGCGGAGGTCATCACTGTGGCCACCATGAGGTGCCTTCCGTCCATACACCCCATCTTCAAGGTAGCTCCTTATTCCCTTCGCTCCTGCCTGCCCCTCTCCCTGCCCCATGGCACGGCCTGGCATCCAGAGGCACCCTCCCTGGGGACTCGAGGTGGGGACAGCCAGCCCAGCAAGACAAGCGAGCCGGGAGTGGCAGACGGGCCGCCGCGCCCTCCGAACAGGCCAGCATGTCCTCCCAAGGAGGCGAAAATGAGTCCTCGGCGGGATGAGGCGTGAGAAGTCTTACCCTTTTTACGTATAAAGCATAGATGTACGTACGCTGTATAAACAGTACACACAAGTGAACGAGGATTCCCACGAGACAGGACCATCCACGTAGCATGAAGTGTTTTTCCAGCCAGTTCTGAAGAGTCCTAAACTAGTAACCCACAGGCCAGCTGGGGGTACTCAGGACAACAGTAGCAGCCGGGCTCATTACAGATGATGAGCACGGAGGAGCCGCCCACTCACTTGTTTTCTTGGGGTCCTCCCGTGGGGCAAGAGCCATTCTAGATGCTGGTGCGAAGCAAGATGGGCAAGGTCCCGATCTTTGGGGATTTTCATATCCATTAAGGGCTAACAGGCGATAACGACTGTATGGGAGCCTATCCGCTGTGATAAGTGCAATGCAGAGAATCAGGGCAGGCGTTGTGAGAGTGAGTTAAACTGGGTGGTCAGGGAAGGCTCCTTTGAGGATGAGACTACCAGGAGCCAGCCGTGAGATGGTTAAGGCAGAGGGACCAGCTAGTGCCAAGGTCCTGTGGCAGGAAGAAGCTTGGCCTGTTTGAAGAACAGAAAGAAGGTGAGTGGAATGGATAAAGGGGAGAGGGTAGGAGATGAAGTTCCAGAGGCAGGCAAGTTCAACAGTGCATTCTCAGTGGGGGGCCACTATCCACACCCCCCTCACCCTCGCCCCCGCCCCAAGGGAGGGAGTAGCCCGGGCTCTTTTCTGACTCTGCCCTTCCCTGCTCTTGTCCCTGCAGCTTCTCATTCCCCACCTGCGCTACACCTTGGAAATTAACCTCCGGGCCAGGAGCGGGCTTGTCTCTGACATGGGAATTTTCGACCAGGTATGAGGGGAGCAGGGGTATCCCGGGGTCCCCCTCCCTCTGGCTCTGGCCCGTGGGCTCGGGGCGGGCTGATCTGCCTGGCCTTCGCTCCTCAGGTGGTGAGCACAGGTGGCGGGGGCCACGTGGAGCTGCTCCAGCGAGCGGGCGCCTTCCTCACCTATCGCTCCTTCTGCCCCCCTGATGACCTGGCCGACCGGGGGCTCCTGGGAGTCAAGTCTTCCTTCTACGCCCAAGATGCCCTGCGGCTGTGGGAAACCCTGGCTCGGTGAGGAGGGGGAAGGCAGGGCGGACGCTGGGACGGGAGGTCTGTGTCTAGGCTGGGGGGCCGGGGGGTGGGGAGGAGGAGGGGGAGCCCCGGGCCGGGAGGCTGCCAGCGAGCTTCCGCTCTGCGGACCCTCGGGGCAGCTACGTGCAGGCCATGGTGCAACTGCACTACAAGACGGACGAGGCCGTGAGAGACGATTTGGAGCTTCAGTCCTGGTGTCGAGAGATCACTGAGGTCGGGCTGCGCGGGGCCCAGGACCGAGGTAAGACTAGCCCCCGCCCCCCGGGACCTTTCACACGAGATAGTTCCCCTGGGAACCTCTCCAGAATCCTCTCTAACTTCTGTGCAATCTTCCAGAAGCATTTCCAACCCCATGAGAATGCCCAAAGGCCTTTCCAGATTCCTTCCCTAGCCGCTAGACACAGAGCCCCATCCTATGCCCTAAGAGAACCCCTCTAGGTCCCAGATGCAGTGGGACCACTGCTTGCTCGTAAATGTTTATTTTTTATTTTTTATTTTTATTTTTTTTTAAAGATTTTATTTATTTATTCAACAGAGATAGAGACAGCCAGCGAGAGAGGGAACACAAGCAGGGGGAGTGGGAGAGGAAGAAGCAGGCTCATAGCAGAAGAGCCTGATGTGGGGCTTCGATCCTACAACGCCGGGATCACGCCCTGAGCCGAAGGCAGATGCTTAACCGCTGTGCCACCCAGGCGCCCCTCGTAAATGTTTAAAAACCAGCTCCCTGAAACCAAAAACCAAAACCCTAAATTGTAGCATTTGCCCATTTCCACAGTGTAAATATTCCCACTGTGGTTACCAGGGTGACGTCAGCCAGCTTGCTACAGACCTGAATGGTAACTGACTGGCTCTGTGGGCCAGCGGGAGCCACACCAGTGCCCCACTGGGTGGGCCCCTCGCAGCCGATCCCCCACCCCCATTCCGACCCAGTCTGCGGTCGGCGCCCACGGCTTCTGAGTGCTCGGCGCCCCTGCTCACCCTCGTCCATTTGACCCCCCAGTGGCTAACTCCCCGGAACCCCTTGCAGGCTTCCCCAACTCCTTACAGACCCGGGACCAGATGTGCCATTTTGTCACCATGTGCATCTTCACCTGTACCGGCCAGCACTCCTCCACCCACCTGGGCCAGGTACTCACTATGGGGGCAGCTGGGAATTTGCACCCGCAGTGGCGGCCGGGGCTGGGTGCAGCTGCGCTAAGGGCTTTCCATGCGTCGCAGGCACTGACTCGAGATATCTGCCCCTCCCTAGCTGGACTGGTACTCTTGGGTCCCTAACGCGCCCTGCACCATGAGAATGCCCCCGCCGACCACCAAGGACGTGACGCTGAAGACAGTGATGGCGACACTGCCCAACTTCCACCAGGCTTCCCTGCAGATGTCCATCGTCTGGCAGCTGGGCCGACGCCAGCCTGTGATGGTGCGGGCGGGGCGCCCCGCGGGCTCCCAGGAAGGGGCTGCTGCAGCCAGGCCCGCGGCTCTCCTCGCTGAGGGTCCCAGGCTCTCAGCTGCCTTTCTCTCTCCACCCAGGTGGCTCTGGGCCAGCACCAGGAGGAGTATTTCTCGGGCCCTGGACCCAAGGCCGTGCTGCAGAAGTTCAGGGAGGAGCTGACTGCCCTCCAGAAGGAAATTGAGACCCGGAATGCAAAGCTGGACATGCCCTATGAGTATCTGCTGCCCCGCCTGGTGGAAAACAGCGTGGCCATCTGAGCGCCCCTTCCACCCCAGCCACGTGCCACCCCTTGGTGCCCACAGTCCCGCCGCCTGCAGTCCCCGCCCCGCAAACAGTCCCCTTCCCATGGTCTGTGCCCGCACTGAATGCATTTTACTCTGGCCTCTCTTCCCTCTGCCTCCCTCATCAGTCGGGCCTCCCCCGGGGCAGATAACAGCCACGTGTATGTAAACTGCTTCCAGAGTAGGATAGGGTGTCCACCCATGTTACCCCACACCCTCTATGAGCCAAACATGATTCTGAAACAAAACCGAGTTTAATGGCAATGAAAAGATATTTTAGACAACGAAAGAAAAGAAGTTAGAACAAACTATCCCAAAGCAAATATTGGCCAAAGAATGTAGCACATCTTTCTAACTGGATGGGTCCTGAAGCCAGACCCAACCCAAAGCAAACCATTCACACGCAATTCTCCAGATTTTTGTCTCATGGCCACTTAGAAAGTGATAAATGAAAGAAAACCGGGGGCGGGGGGGAGGGCATATCTATAACCCGATTGCAGCTCCCCAGCTGGAAAGGTACAAATTAAAATAATTAACTAGAGGTGTGCCTGGGCACCTGCCTTCAGCTCAGGTAGTTGATCTCAGGGTCCTGGGGGGCTCCCTGCTCAGCGGGGAGTCTGCTTCTCCCTCTGCCTCTGCCCTCCTCCCGCTCGTGCTCTCTCTCTCTCAAATAAATAAATGCATAAATAAAATCCTTTTATTTTTATTTATTATTTTTTTGAGTTGTGCACAGATTCTTTTATTAGTTTCTAATGTACAGGCCTCATCAGTGCCCCGGTAGTATTGTTAAGAGACCATTTTACCTCGCTTAGAACTAAATGAAACATTTTTTCAATTGCAAGTCATTTCTCACCTATGGCCCCCGAGTGACAGGATACATTTCACTTAGCGTCATTTGCCTTATAAAATACAAGGTGTCCTGCGTGCTTTTTTCCCACACTCCAAAGCAGCTTGAAAACCTTTCTTAAGCAAAAAAAGCCTATTCAGGGACCAAACAGGATCTTGACAGAACTCATGTTCAAACGGTCACGATTCGTGGTTGTTTTATCAAATGCACATGTATTCTGAGAGATTTGCCGGCTATCTAAAGCCAAGAATTAGATGGTCATCACTCAAGTACTATTAATTTACCAATCACTGCGTGCCATTTTCAAGTTCTAAAATTACCACACTAGAGTAATTTTTAAAGAAATCTTCTCTTTTCATCCTGTTCATTTCATCAACTTCAGTCATCTTTCAATATTCCCTCTCATCAGGTAGTTTTTGGATCGACACTTAGCAAAACCTCCAAACCATTTTCAAACTAAAAGCAAAGCTTACGAGCGCCTGGGGGCTCAGTCGGTGAAGTGTCTGCCTTCAGCTCAAGTCTTGATCCCAGGGTCCTGGGATCGAGTCCCACATCCGGCTCCCTGCTCAGTGGGGAGTCTGCTGCTCCCTCTTCCCCTTCCCCCTGGTCATGATCTCGCCCTCTCTCTCTCTTGCTCTCTCTATCTCAAATAAACAAATGAAATCCTAAATAAAATAAAATAAAATAAAATAAAATAAAATAAAATACAAACAAAGCTCACCTTACACCCCAGTCCAAAATGCGTCCTTCCTCTCACTAGGTGAGTACTTGCCATTGCACCTTTTCGAACTTTGGGTTTAATCTCCAGTGCAGTAATGTTCCCTCTTCACCCAACCTTGCTCTTTAAGGATGAAAATTCCTATTGGAAGTGGATTTCTAGTTCTTAAGTGACAGTAAACAACTTGTAGATTTTCTTCTCCTACAATCTAGATACTATTCACTCTACCATTAAGTAAAATAATGTTATTGAATGCCTCACCTTTTAGGGTTATTTCAATATTTATAAATGTGACGACGCATTCCAATAACTGGGGACAAAAATGTGACAATGTATCAACAAGTTACTCCATAGTGATAAAATACAAATTTTCTATGCAACACATTGACTTTGTATTATAGAATTTTTAAAAAACATTATTTATTTATTTATTTATTTATTTATTTATTTGACAGAGAGAGACAGCCAGCGAGAGAGGGAACACAAGCAGGGGGAGGGAGAGGAAAGAAGAAGGCTCCCAATGGAGGAGCCTGATGTGGGGCTCGATCCCAGAATGCTGGGATCACGCCCTGAGCCGAAGGCAGACGCCTAACGACTGCGCTCCCCAGGCGCCCCAGTGTTATAGAATTTAACCTGTTTTATAAACTATCTCGCGGCGTTATTCTTTGCTTATCTGTTCTATGAGAAGATGATGTTGTAACAACGGACCCTCTCTTCCCACAGATTTTTACTATGTACTTAAACAGAGTTTCTTTCCCTGAGACAAGGCGAAAGAAATCAAGTTCCCACCCAGGAAAAAAAGTGTTAACCCAAATGCCAGTTTCAGTGTATTTTAACACCAGAAATAGGGCCTGTGCAACTCTCCATCTTCACCTGAGCCGGACTACACAAGGTCACAGTGTTGATCAAAAGAAGACACAGGTTTCTCATCAAACTGTTGTTTTAACGGGTCTCAAGTTTCTGTGACACATTTTTGGTCAAGTTGTTTCCATTAAAAAGTACTGGTTTTAAAAACTAGTAAGGGGCGCCTGGGTGGCTCAGTTGGTTGAGTGTCTGATTCTTGATTTTGGCTCAGGTCGCGGTCTCAGGATCGTGAGATCAAGCCCCGCATCGGGCTCCACACTGAGCACGGAGCCTGCTTGAGATTCTCTCCCTCTCCCTCTTCCCCTCCTGCCCCACCCGCCTACTCATGTGCACTCTCTCTCTTTCAAAAAAACAAAACAAAAAACTAAAAAAAAAAAAAAACCCAAAACAGAAAAACAACAACGAATTACTTGAAACTGCCACAGGCGCACAAAAACAAATGGTCCAAAAAACATTCTCCTTTTCTTCTGAAGGTTTTAGGATGCGTTCTTATCATTAACCAGTCTTTTCCTATTAAACTTAAATGGCCAATGACACAAACAGTTCTGAGGCCATTCTTCCACCACCATTAAAACTGGGGGACGGGTATTGGGGTTAATATTCATTTAGCCCATGAGTTTTCTAGGCAGACATGGTGACCTTGCCAGCTCTGGCTGCCTTCTCGTCCACTGCTTTGATGACACCCACAGCAAGCATCTGTCTCGTGTCACGAACAGCAGAACGGCCCCGAGGAGGAGAGTCAGAGAAGCTCTCAACACACACAGGTTTGCCAGGGACCATATCAGTAACAGGAGCATCACTGGATTTTAAAAACTTGGGACCATCTCCCAGCTTTTTTCTAGAACGACGATCTATCTTCTCCTTCAGTTCAGCCAACCTGCAAGCAGTGTGAGCTGTGCGACCATTCAGCTCAGGTGCATACCCAGCACCGAGGGGCCTGGATGGTTCAGGATAATCACCTGAGCCATGAAGCCAGCTGTTTCCTTGGGTGGGTCACTTTTGCTGTCACCAGCCACACAGGCACGACTAACATCTTCAACAGATACATTCTTGACATTGAAGCCCACATTCTCCCCAGGAAGAGCCTCACTCAAAGCTTCATGGTGCCTTTCAACAGACTTGACTTCAGCTGTAACATTGACTGGAGCAAAGGTGACCGCCATGTTGGGTTTAAGGACACCAGTCTCCACTTGGCCCACAGGGACAGTACCATGACCACCCATTCTGTAGATGTCTGGACAGGCAGACGCTAGGGCTTGTCAGTTAGATGAGCTGGTGGCAGAAGGCAATCCAGAGCCTCACGCAGTGTGGTTCCGTTGGCACTCCCCTCTTTACGGGTGACTTTCCATCCCTTGAACCGAGGCATGTTAGCACTTGGCTCCCGCACGTTGTCACCATTGCAACCGGAAATGGGCACAAATATTAACATGTTGAGGTTATAGCCAATTTTCTTAATGTAGGTGCTGACTTCCTTAACGATTTCCTCGTATCTCTTCTGGCTGTAGGGTGGCTCAGTGGAATCGCCTTGTGAACACCAACTATTAGTTGTTTCACACCCAATGTGGAAGCCAGAGGGGCACGCTCACGGGCCTGCCCATTCTTGGAGACGCCTGCTTCAAATTCTCCAACACCAGCAGCAACAATCAGGACAGCGCGGTCCACCTGAGACGTGCCTGGAATCATGTTTTTGAGAAAGTCTCTGTGTCCTGGGGCATCAGTGAGGGCCGCATAATACTTGCTGGTCTCGAATTTCCTCAGGGAGGTATCAGGGTGATACCACGTTCACATTCAGCTTTCAGGGTATCCAAGACCCAAGCATACTTGAAGGAGCCCCTTCCCATCTCAACAGCCTCTTCTCAAATTTTTCCATAGTTCTTTTGTCGATCCCACCACATTTGAAGATCAAATGACCAATAGTGGTAGACTTGCCCAAATCTACGGGTCCAGTGACTACCATGCTGACGGGAGTCTTTTCCTTCCCCATTTTGGTTTAGGTTCAGAGGTGGTTTTCATGACACCTGTATTCTGGCAGCAAACCCATTGTGAAAAAGCAGTAACATTTTTAAAAATAATTTTTATTTTTTAATTTTTTTAAAAGATTTTATTTATTTATTTGACAGAGAGAGAGACAGGCAGCAAGAGAGGGAACACAAGCAGCGGGAGTGGGAGAGGAAGAAGCAGGCTCCCAGTGAGGAGCCTGATGTGGGGCTCGATCCCAGGACTCTGGGATCACAGCCTGAGCCGAAGGCAGACGCTTAACGACTGAGCCACCCAGGTGCCCCTAAAAATAATTTTTTTAAAGATTTATTTATTTTTTCGACAGAGATAGAGACAGCCAGCGAGAGAGGGAACACAACCAGGGGGAGTGGGAGAGGAAGAAGCAGGCTCTCAGCAGAGGAGCCTGATGTGGGGCTCGATCCCATAACGCCGGGATCATGCCCTGAGCCGAAGGCAGATGCTTAACCACTGTGCCATCCAGGCGCCCCCTAAAAATAATTTTTAAAAAAGATTTTATTTATTTATTTGACAGAGAGCAGGAGAAAAAGCAACAGAGAGCACGCAGGGGGAGCAGCAGAGGGAGAGGGAGAAGCAGGCTCCCCACTGAGCAGGGAGCCCGATGCGGGGCTCAATCCCAGGACCCTGGGATCATGACCAGAGCCAAAGGCAGATACTTAACCAACTGAGCCACCCAGGTACCCCAGCAATAAAATCTTGAAAAACAAAATCAAAAACAAAAACACCTCCTTATTTTAATGAGTGACAACAAAGGAATCAATAAAATCCAACTTCTGTATCTGATGAAAATTTTGGAAAAATAAACTTAGAAGTTTCATTTCTTAATATGACCATCTGTGGGTATTGAATTTACTTCACTTTGTGGATATTTTAAAGCAGAAATTCATGGTACACACCAGCCCAAACCATTTCCTTTCCAAGATGAACAAAGTTGCTTCTTGCCTCTGATTGTTTAATTTGGCAAAAGACCTATGGGTGATGCTTGGTCTGATGCTTAAAGCAAGAATAGGAAATATACGTTGAGAGGTGGGGTAGAGTTCAATACGGGGATCGGCGAGAGCATGTGGCACAGTCTCGGCAGCAGAAATAATGCTGCTGGGGAGTCTGGGGAGTGGGGCAGTGGGAGCAGTGGGGGCTGGAAGAGAGGCGCTGGGAAGGGTGGTCTCATGAACATGGTGCCAGGAAATTAAGCTTGACCTTTAAGGAAACAGCTACTGAAAGATTTTAAGTAATGATAGGACGCGGTCTTGGAAGTCAAACACAGAGGCACCCCCCTCTCCTTGGGGGACACCCCCTTCTCCTTGGGGACCACACCCCCTTTCCTTGGGAGCCACCCCTTTCACTCTCATTATTGGTTCCTTGTCAGATACTTTCATTTTGCTGGTTTTCCCCTCAGTCCCTGACAGAGAAAACTTCAAATCCCATTGCTTTTTTGGAAAAGAATCTTTTTATTGTTTTTATTTAAGTAAGCCCCACGTGGGGCTTGAATTCGTGGCCCCAAGATCAAGAGTTGCATGCAGGTGCCCCTGACACAGGGTTTTTACAAACAGGCTTGTGGGGAGAAAACCATGACACATGGTCTTGATGTTCTCTAATGCCCCTTAAATTCCAGTGAAGTCACAGAATAAAAAGTAAGGTCATAGTGACACAGTGACATTTAGGCGTCAACTTTCTGGTCCATACGGTAATTCCATGTTTAATTTTTTTGCAGAGCTGCCGGAATGTTTGCCACGATGGCCATGTAGATTGCATGCCACCAGCAAGGTATGACCACCCCAATCCCTCCACATCTTCACCAACATGTTTTTTCCTTTTCTTTTCTTAAGATTTTTTTTCAGTTATTTATTTGAGAGAGAGAGAGCCAGAGAGAGAGAGAGAGTGAGAGGGTGCACAAGCAGGGGTAGGGGCAGAGGGAGAGGGAGATGCAGAGTCCCCACTGAGCAGGGAGCCTGATGCAGGGCTCGATCCCGGGACCCCGAGATCATGACGTGAGCCAAAGGCAGACGCTTAAAGAATGAGCCACTCAGGCGCCCCCTCTCTGAGTGCTTTTGAGCCTTTGTTTTTATTACTCTTTCCGTAACCTGACTCTGAGGAGCCTTAGTTTTATCGAGCTCTTCTTGAGACTTCCTGGGATGTTTCCATAGTCTCTTGCTTATGGCATTTTTATTCCATCTTTTATTTTATTTTTTTTATACATTTACCAATAGTTAATTTGTATTCTGTATTGGAGAAATCCAATATCTGAAATCCCTGGCTAAATATGCAGTCATTCTATCCGCTGGTGTTCACTCATAGTGCTTTTTTTCCCTTTTGGGTTAGATGATTTCTGATTATGAACTCTTATCTGGCGGGACGTAGCTCCAAGGGCCTAAACCAGAGTTGCTCTTCCCTACAGATATTTTGCAGTTTTCTTATGTCAGGAGTCCGAGGGGATGGATGCTTCTCACCTGAGACCACTTTTGCCCTCTGAGAGACCAGCTCGATGTCCCAGTCTAGTATGGAGCCCTAGGCTTAACATGTAGGTTCTAACTCTAGAATACACATTTGGTCCATGAAAAGTCTCCTTGGTTGTTTGCTTACTAGACTCATACATATGTCAGCTTCCACANTGAGAGACCAGCTCGATGTCCCAGTCTAGTATGGAGCCCTAGGCTTAACATGTAGGTTCTAACTCTAGAATATACATTTGGTCCATGAAAAGTCTCCTTGGTTGTTTGCTTACTAGACTCATACATATGTCAGCTTCCACAATACCTCATGATTTCCCTACCTTTCTGAACCAAGAAAAATTTCGACAGTATGTTTGTTTTATTGTAGTTGGAAAGTCCTTCACAGTACCTGGAAGTATAAAAGTGGTACTTTTTATGTTTTCTTCTAATAATTTATAGTTTGCTTTCATGCTTTGTTTTTTATTTGCATGGAGTTTATTTTGGGGTATGGTGTGAGGTAGGGATCTAACCTTAAGAAAATACTGGGTACTGAAAAATCCCAAGTCCTCTTATGACATGGCTCATCCTTTCTCCATAAACTTGAAGTTTCTCCATCATGGTCTAGGCTTCTCTCTCTATATATATATATAGATTTTTTTGTTCTGTTCTGTTTTGCTGATCTGTCTTCTTCTTATTGTGCCAATACCATTCTAGATTTCTTACATATAATGGTTTTATCCTATATTTTGATATGCATTTTTTTCAAAACGTCTTTGGAAATTCTTATGGGCCTTCTCTTCCATATACTCTTTATAATCAGTTTATATGTAATCCTTTCAAATCCACTTTACTGTAGCAACTCTATGTCAATTATGGTTACGGATGTAAAATATTACATGCTTTGTATTCCATTTGCTAATAACCCTATTCTGTCTTCTTCTTTTCCCCACTGTAAATTCTGGGCACCCTAGGCCAGATTTACTAATGGAATTTCAATGCTTGGCCTTGAAACTCTACGCTCTTCTAACCACCGGTGCAAGAAATCTCTGCAAGATAAGAGAAAATGTTGCTTCTTCTCCTGCAGCTGCAGAGAAAAGTAGGTGGTATTCTGCCTGGTAAAACTATTTGTACAGATATTCTTCTCAATTAAGTAGTCTTGTAATTCACAAGAACTTAGACATTTTTGCTACCTAAGGAAGTATTCTTTCACCTCTAGGAAGTCTATAATTCTGACTGGCTGATTTTAATTAATAATGTGTTGTTCTGACAAAAATTCTAAATGGACATTTATGTTTTTCAAAAAGTATAAATGCTTGTGAATTTCCTTTGTTTATGCAGAAAGGATCATTGGCACTTCCTCTTTTTCCCCCATGTATAAATATAAAGTAATCATTCTTCTAGATTTTTTATTGAAGCAAAGATTTTTAAAAATTTTGTCTTTTCTAAATAAACCAGTGGTGCTGTGATGTGGGGAATCTCCCTGCTTCTACCAACCTGTCTCTAACCAGCAAGAACAATACTAAAGAGCTGTTCTGCTTAGAAAATCGATGGGGACATTGCGTGTTAGGGTAGATATACTGTTACAACAAAGAGACCCCAAATATGCAGCAGCTAAGACAGGACCACGTTTCTCCTCACTGTACCCATCAGGCTGGCATCTTGAGTCAGTTAGGGGCGCTACACCTCAATTCCAGAGCCTGGTTTTCTTCATCTTGTTTTTCTTCCGTTCCATAGGACATTATACTCCTCTGTGGCTTTGAGGTTGGGTTGTAACCAGCAGGAATGAGGAAGAGACCATGACAGCATGGTGACTACAGTCAATAATGCTGTATCTTATACTTGAAATTTACTAAGAGTAGATCTTAATTGTTCTCATTTGAAAAGAAGGTAACTGCCTGTCATTGGCCATATCAACATTTTTCTTGATAAGTCTCCTGAGGCAAGGGAAATAAAAGCAAAAATAAACTATTGGGACCACATCAAAATAGAAAGCTTCTGCTCAGCAAAGGAAATAACCAACAAAACTAAAAGGCAACCTATGGAATGGGAGAAGATATTTGCAAATGACATAGATGATGAAGGGCTAATATCTAAAATCTATAAAGAACTCATACAACTCAACAGCCCCTAAACAAATAATCCAATTAAAAGTGGGCAGAAGACACGAACAGGTATTTCTCCAAAGAAGACATCCAGGTGGCCAACAGACACATGAAAAGATGCCCAACATCACTCGTCATCAGGGAAATGCAAATCAAAACTGCAAGACATCACCCCACACTGGTCCGAACGGCTAAAATCAAAACCAGAAGAAACAACAGGTGTTGGCAAGGATGTGGAGAGAAAGGAACCCTCATGTACTGTTGGTGGGAACGCAAACTGGTGCAGCCACTGCGGAAACAGTATGGAGGCTCCTCAAAAAGTTAAAGATAGAACTACCCTACTGTCTAGTAATTATACTATTGGGTATCTACCCAAGAAATATAAAAACAGTAATTCAAAGGGATACATTTACTCCTATGTTCACTGCGGCATTATCTGCAATACGCAAATTATGGAAACAGCCCAAGTGCTCATCAACTGATGAATGGATGAAAAAGATGTGGCATACATATATAATGGAATATCATTCAGCCATAAAAAATGAAATCTTGCCACTTGCAACGACATGGATGGAGCTGGAGAGCATAATTCTAGGTGAGAAAGTCAGTCAGAGAAAGACAAATACCATATGAGCAAAGGGGGAAAAAAAGAAAGAGAGAGCGCCAAACCAAGAACCAGGGTCTTAACTACAGAGAAGAAACTGATGGTCACCAGACGGGAGGGGGTGGGGGATGGGTTAAACAGGCGATGCGCATAAAGGAGGGCAGCTGTGATGAGCACCAGGTGTTGTAGGGAAGTGTTGAACTGCTATATTGTACACTTGAAACTAATACTACATGTATGTTAACTGCTCTGGAATTAAAACAAAACCTAACTTAAAAAACTAATTTTGCCTGGGTGGCTCAGTTGGTTGAGTGTCTGCCTTCAGCTGAGGTCATGATCTCAGGGTCCTGGGATCGAGTCCCGCATCCCGTAGGGCTCCCTGCTCAGCGGGGAGTCTGCTTGTCTCTCTCCTTCAGCCCCTTGCCCCCCTCCCCCACGGCTCGTGTTCCCTCTTCTCTCTCTCACAAAAAAATAAATTAAATCTTACAAAAAAAACACATTTCTAATGGGAAAAAATAAAACAAAAACAGGTAACTATGAGGGGATGGCTATGTTAATTGCTCAATTGTAGAATCATCTTACAATGTGTACATGTATCAAAACATCACATTGTATGCCTTAAATATATACAATTTTTATTTGCCAGTAGTGCCTCAATAAAGTGGGGAGAAAAAGAAGAGAATATTGAAGAGACAGAGCCCAGTCTTGAGGTGTTGCCCGGGTAATGGCGGACATCCCACCTGCTTGCATTTCGTGGGAGGGGACTAAGTCACGTGACCACACCGAGCCGCAGAGGAGGCTGGGAACTTGGGATGGTTGGCTAGCCAGGAGCAGGCTGTACTTTGAGTCGTATGGAGTAAGGCTAGAGTGGACATTGCAGGACAGGTAGCAGTCTCCGCCACACATTGGGAAGTGAAAGAATTAGGGCTGTTGTGGGTCATTGTTTCTCACATTTTTTGGACAGAGGCGTTGGGTATGTGTCCATGGAGTACAGGTGAAGTTTGACTCCAGTAGCAGAGCTCAGAGGCAGAATCGCCCTTTTTGGAAAGAACGTTTCTAGCTCCAAAAGTTGGGCTTCCTTTGTTTGGGGGCATGAAGACTCCACCGAGTGAGTTTTCCTGAAGTCCTGCTGGACCAAGTGTACAGCGCGTGGTCCCCAAGAGGGAAAGCAGTAACCTGAAGAAATTGCCTGTTCTCGACATTGCTGCATTCTAGAGAATAAACGGAGGTGAACTTTGGGTCAGGGTTGTGCTTTCTATTCTGAATGCATATATTTTCACCCCTTTCTTTCCTTGAAATAAGAGATTCCATATACTCTGCACTTGCCGCGAGATGGATTATTTTCCACATTGTTTGAATATGAGATATTGTGACTCAAGATATATCCTTGAGTCAAAATCCACGTGAATTGAGGACTAAGGAGTGAAAATTCCAAGAAAATGAGAGGGGTGTAATGGAGACTCCGGATTTTCTGATGAGAAAACAGTATGTTTGCTGAAGTTGTCAATTCCCCAAGGATCAGTACGACATAGACTCCATAAATAACAAAAAAATAATTTCCTTCAGAGAGCATCTTTAATTAGAGGCATTAGAAAATAAAGATAATAAGATTCTTACAATTAAGGAGTTTCCACTTTGTTTAATAATGAGAAATTAGTAAGTGCTTATAAAAACCTAAAATAAGAAATCCCAAAGAATGGCCGGGTTGTAGAAATAAAGCCAAAATTGACAATGTTTTAAATATGACAGTCTTTTAAGGAAGTTTCTCTTTAGGCTGGAAGGGTTATGTCAGGAAAAAAATGACATCTTAAAACCTCCCAGTCTTTGAAACGAGAGCTCTGTTATTAATTATATTTCTAACCTTCCACAAATACATTGCACATGTTGGTTACATTAGTCTCAAAGGGACAGAGTCTTACGGTTTACATGTCGTAAAAGCATATTTTTAAGGGAAAAATATGTTAATGAAATGATAAACTATTAGTTAAAAGATAAGTATTTCCCACTGAGAAGGAAAAATAAAGTCCACATGTTAACTGTGCAGAACAATTGTAATTAATAAAATTTTAACCAGTATTCTTGTTAAAATTCATTCTTTCTGTCCAGTTTCTGGATGAGTAAAAGGAAAATTTTACTCATCCCTGCTGAGTTGTTAGCTAATGAAAAAACATGTGAGTTTATATCACACCAGCTATTAGTAGTTGTAAAAAGCCTTGAAGAACACTTTATATCGAGATTTTATTTATGTATTTATTTACTTATTTTTTTTTAAGATTTTATTTATTTATTTGACAGAGACAGCCGGCAAGACAGGGAACACAAGCAGGGGGAGTGGGAGAGGAAGAAGCAGGCTCATAGCGGAGGAGCCTGATGTGGGGCTCGATCCCACAACGCCGGGATCACGCCCTGAGCCAAGGGCAGACGCTTAACGACTGCGCCACCCAGGCGCCCCTTATTTACTTATTTTTTAAATTTGCCTCTAGTTGTCACGTAGTGTTACCTTACTCTGGGGTGTCTAACGTGGTGATTCAGCGTCTCTACATGTTACACTCTGCTCACAAGGCACACCTGTCACACAGGTGACCCGCCATGACAGCATCACTGACTCTATGCCTTACCCTGGGCCTTCTATTCTTGTAACTCACTCCATAACTGGGGGCCTGGCCCTGCCACTCCCTTTCACCCATTTTACCCACCCCCACCCCACTGTCCTCGGCAACCCTCAGTTTGTCCTCTGTATTTATAGGTCGGATTCTGCTAAAAAGCTGAAGTTACTCATTTGTTTTCTTAGAGTCCATATGTGAGCGAAAGCATATGGTATTTGACTCTGTCAGTCTGACTTACTTCATGTGCCATAATACCCTCTAGCTCCACCCATGTTGTCCCAAATGGCACGAGCTCACCCTCTCCGATGCTGAGTAATGTTCCATCACATATATAACACACCCTCCTTATCCATTTGTCTGTTGACGGACACTTGGGCTGCGTCCATACCTTGGCTATCTTAACTAATGCTTCAATGACCGTTGGGGTGCATACATCTTTTTGAGGCAGTGTTTCTATTTCCTTTGGGCAAATGCCCAGGAGTGGAATTATTGGATCATATGGTATTTATATTTTTAATTTTCTTTTTCAAAAGATTTTATTTATTCATGAGAGAGAGAGAGAGAGAGAGCACAAGCGGCGGGGGGGTGGTGGGAGAGAGAGAAGCAGACTCCCCGTTGAGCAGGGAGCCCGATGCAGGACTCGATCCCAGGACCCTGGGATCATGACCTGAGCCGAAGGCAGATGCTTCACCGACTGAGCCACCCGGGCGCCCCAAAGATGGTGTAATCTTTCTGATAAATGCTTATTTCAATGGTGATCCTGTCCTCTTAAATGTACTTTCTGAAATTCTTCGTTGTTTATGAGACCTTACTCTAAATTAAAGTGGGACTAATCGAATGAATAATTTTACTTCATATGAAGGCTACTATTAAAATGAAAAATCACAGAGCAGAGGAAATAAAGCACATTCTTATTGGACAACCCCCACATGTCCTTTTGAGCAACATTGGTTTTTTTTTTTTTTTTTTTTTAGCAAAGCCAGTAAAACTCATTTAAAAGAACTGGTGTCACATGCTGACGTGTTTCTCCTCTCTGCGAGGGGAGAAACTTCTGGGCCCTTTCAAGGGAGAGCGTGCCAGTGGGTGGGACATATACGACAGGACGAATCCAGTGTTTTTCTGTGTCCAAGTCTTAGAGTTTCCTCCTGTGCAAAATCCAGGGTTTTGTGGCACTTAAACTGCCTTTATATCAACCAGAACTGCACCGGGCGACTTATCGCCGAATCTGGCAAACTGTTGGAAACACACCCAGACGCGCGGAACAGTATGCCCAACTCACAATCTCTGGCGAGTCCAATTTCAGGCCAGTGGCAAATCATATTCCCTTTTCCTTGGTGAATCGTCCTCAAGATCCACTTCCCAGAAGAGTCCTTGGAATTGTGTTGCCATTACTAAACAAAATATCTTGAATCGGTTTGATATGCCAACTTTCTCTTTCGGAACCTGATTCCACATTTGCACGTATCGTACACTTACTCGTGTGCTGTACGTGAGTGTGCGTGCCACCGAAGGCTGGGGGCCCCATTCCCACTGCTGGCTCAGGTGAGGAGTGGGTCCTGGGGGGGGCATCGTTTGCTTCTCTCGCACGGGGGTCTTCCTCTGCTGAGGTGGCAAGTGTGGGCCTGAGCTAGGAAGGGGTGGCCTCTCCAGGACCGGAGGGTGAGGGAGGCCCATCTCTAATGGGCTGCCAAGAGCATGACTTCCTTTCTTGGATGCCCGCTTAACTCTGGAATTTCACCTAACAGGGAGAGTCAGAAAATCAAGTTCTATGAACGCTCCCCCCAAGCAACAACCCAGCTGTCACACGGAGATTGGATATGTATGACGGCGGGTACGTGTTTTTGGTTTAAATCCATTCTCTCAAATGTTGAGAAATCGTTCTTTTTGATGGCTAATATTCCATTGCGTATATGGACTACATTTTCTTGGTGCACTGGGTGTTATAGGCAAGTAATGAATTATGGAACTTTACATCAAAAACTAGGGATGTACTGTATGGTGACTAACAATATAATTAAAAAATATTAAAAAAAATAAAAAAATAACTCTGCTCTCATGCCAGTGGGAGATGCTTCTGCAGAGGTTTGGGGCTTCTCCAAGTGTTATAATTTCCCTGGATAACCCGTCCCAATACTCTTTTCCTCCTCAGTCCTCTACTATGGGACCCGGTAATATGCGTTCAGCTAACTGTCTGATTCTTCGCCCCACAGGATCTCTATACTTTTTTTTTTTTTTGACCCCAGCTCAGGAGCTACAAAGGAAGACAGGTTCTTTGAGTGCGTCGTGAAATGTGTTTTAATCTGTGTTGAAAACGGGGGTTTAGACCCAGGGAGGTCTTCATGCCTTCAAAGCCCTGGGAGGAGATTGCAGAGCGGACGTATACAGAACGAGAGGATGTGAAAGCCCAAGGAACACCCAGGTTTTCTTTTTCCTTTTCTCTCCTCTCTTCTCCTCTCTTCCCCTCCCCTCCCTTTCCTTTCCTTTTCTCTTTCCTTTTCTTTTACTTATTTTCTTTCTTTAATTTAATTTAATTTTAATTCCGGTGAGTTAACACACTGTGTAATATTAGTTTCAGGTGTGTAATGTAGCGATTCAACACTTCCATACATCACCTGCTGCTCATCACGACAGGTGAGAGCCTTCACCCCCATCCCCTGCCTCACCCATCCCCCATCCTCCTCCCCTGGTGACCCTCAGTTTGTTCGCTAGAGTCTGTTTCTTTACTTCTCTCTCTTCTTGTTCCTTTGCTCATTTTTTTTGTTTCTTAAACTCCGCACATGAGTGAAATCATATGGTATTTGTCTTTCTCTGACTTATTTCACTCAGCATAACACCCCCTAGCTCCATCCATGTCGTTGCAAATGGCAGATTCTCTCCTGTCTGACGGCTGAGTAATATCGCATGGTATACGTAGACCACATCTTCGTTATGCATTCATCAGTCCATGGACACTTGGGCTGTTTCCATAATTGAGCTGCTGTTGGTAGTGCTGTGAAAACACCCATATTTTAAAGCGTGGGCCAGAAGGGGGAACCAGAACAGGGCACTGCCTAGGAACAGAACAGAAAGAAAAGACGAAGGAGAGGGAAGCGTCTGAAAGGCATGGGTGGGTGTCAGAGTGCAGAGAATCTCATGCATTATTAACTACTCTACACAAAATAGGCAAGAATTAGGCAAAGAAAATCTTTCCAATTTAACTAGTTCACTGTGTGCACTTCGAATTGTTTTAAAAAAAAAAAAAAACAGATGAGCTCAGAGGGGCTCAGAGGATATGAACAGAGCTCAGACAGTGTTGGCTGCTAGTTGCAGGCAGCCCTCCACCCCGAGACCAGAGCTCACTCTCTAGAGAGATTGGGCTCTGGACTCAAGGTCAAGGACGCCCATACACAGCTGAGGATGGGGGAGATGCAGTCCAAGAACAGGGGGGTTAGTGAAAATCTAAAGGATAATCTGTGAGGTCCCCATTCCCTTCCCACACCAAATGCTGGTGGCCAACAGCTTCCTTCCCTGGAAATTCCTATCCGATGAGTTGGACAATCTTGAGAAAAGACACGCAAGTAAGGACAGCCGGGTTCTCCCAAGGACACAGCAGACTGGCAGCACCGGGGAGGCCTGCCCCTTGGCAAGCCTCTCCCAGAACCTCCAGCCTGCTCCTTAGTGCCCCGCTCTCTGGAAGGGTCCTGCAGGAAACCATACTCGTTCCTTCCTACCCAGCTGGCCACCGCTCGTGGGCCTCCTTTGCTAACAGCCACCTGTCTCTCGCTCTGGAGCTGGAGTACTGGCTGAGCTCGGGTCCCTGGGAAGCAGGCGTGAGGGAGAGGACGTGCTCTTGAGCGAGGTCCCTGTGAGGCCGTGAGGGGACCAGGATGGCCACGCAAGGAGGATCCACAGCGATGCGGATACGCAGGGAGCTCTGGAGCTGGGCGGACCCTCCGAGCTTGCCCGGACTCACGCAAAGGGGCTTGGTGGTTGCCCTCCCACACTGAGCACGGGTTCGATGCGGCTTAGGCCGCTCCGTGTGGGGGAGGCCTTACCCTGCAGGAGGCAGTTTAAAGGGAGGGACTGAGCTGGCCGCCCTCAGCCCTGCCGGGGCATGGGGCTGACGCACGAAGCCCTTACCACGAGCGCCACAGCTCAAGGGTTGGACCTCCTCCCTTTCACACCCTTGTGACCTCGTGGACGCACACGTGAAAATACATCTGTCTACTGTGACTCCCAGAGATGCAGTTTTAGCGTGGCCCCCACCCCTGGGCTCCAAATCAGGAGACGTGACTTCCCGTAAAATAGCATCACTAGTGACGTAGCAGGCACCTGAGACGTCGCGTGCGCGAGCAAACCTCTGCTCGTCCCCCCAGCTCACTTCTGCTCTGTCCCCGGCTCAGCGGATGGCAGCCCCGGCCCTCACGTCTCCCACGGACACCCCTTGGCTCCTCCCTTTCTCTCCCATCCCCAAGCGATCGGTCAGCAAGTCCCGGCGGCTCTTCCTTCGACATACAGCCTCCGTCTGTCTGCAGGTGTTCACGCCCTCCCCGGCCGCCACCTCTGTGCGAGGCTGGAGCTCTGCCTGGATCATTTCGAGGGCCCCCGAGAAGCCCCGACTTCAACTCTTGTCTTTCTTCACCCTCGACGGAGCTGCCAGCGCTGCTGTTAAACCCCTAGTCTGTCTTGTGATTCCTCTCCTACATCTCAGTCAGTGTCCGGAGCCTTCCGTCTTACNGTCTTTCTTCACCCTCGACGGAGCTGCCAGCGCTGCTGTTAAACCCCTAGTCTGTCTTGTGATTCCTCTCCTCCATCTCAGTGTCCGGAGCCTTCCGTCTTATTCAGGAGCTCACGGCACCCCATTTCCTCTCTGAACTCATGCTCTGCCTTTCTCTCCCCTGCTCACTAGGTTCTAGCTACACAGCCTTCTTTTCTCTTCCTCGAACATTCTGGGTATGCTCTCACTTTAGGGTCTCTTACTTCACTTGCCGGTCCCTCAACATGGAATGCTCTCCCTCTAGATGTATCTATAGCTCACATCTCCTTAAGGATTTTTCTTAAACCTCCCCTTCTCAGCCTTCCCTGAACATCTATGTAACATTGTAACCCTTCTCCACCACTCCCTCCCACCTGCTCCTCTGTTCCTCCATAGCACTTGGCACTTCCTGGCATATTGTGCATGTTACTTATTTCCTATGGTCTGTCTCCTTGAACTATAATCTCCGAGGTCTATGAGGCTGAAAGTTTTCCTTCATCATGTTTTGTTCACTGATGTATCCTCAGTAGTGGTGTGCCAAGGACAGTGTGGTGGCCAAATTTGGGGCTCTTGCTGTGTTTACAACCCATACATCTGAACCGTGAAGTGTAACATACATCCATACATTTTTGGCGAGAAAAATTTTAGTTCATACATGACATATTTGACAGAATTTGAAAAATCATCTTTAAAATGAAAACTTGTTCTCTTTTGCTAATTGCCTTAAAGCTAAAACAGCCATAAAAACAATGACCGCTGTTTATTAGAACATGATTTTACTGGAAATTTTATCTCCTAGGCGGGGGAGGTGTTAGAAAATGATCTGCTGCATGTGTCAGATAAGCTGAGTGTGTCACTCG
>NC_048234.1:1878977-1882384 GCF_002007445.2 Ailuropoda melanoleuca
AACGGGGGGAGGGGGACAGTGTATGCTTCTGCGCAGAAGGATTCGAGACAGCTCAATCCCTTTCTTACGCCAGGGACACAACCACGTGCTGTGGTTAGCGAACACTGTCCTCTGCTATGACAAATCTGTGCTTGTCCTCGTTCTCTGAACTCTCTCAGTCTTGTCTTTTTCAATTCTGGAACGCCCGTAATTCTTTTTTTTTAATGGGCTCAAATTCCTTGCTGACATTGGCCAGCTTTTCATTCCATTCTCTGTGTTTTCTTGAATAGATTAATTGCAGTTATTTTAATGTTCCTATTTGCTGACTTTTTTTTTTTTTGCCTGAATCACTTATGAGCCTAATTCGATTAGCTACTTATTTCCTTGGATTCTGAACTTATGGTATGCCTAACAATTTTTTTAAATTAATGTGGGATGTTGTATATTAAAAATTGTTATCGGGCTCATGTCTTTTTCAGAGAAGTTTCACCCTTTTTTTTTCCCAGGCAGGGTGTTGCTACGTTTTCTGAGAATTCTGTGGAAAATATTTCTTGTGACACTGTCTCCTGTGAAAATAACCCCGAACCGCTAAGAATTTTTTTTCAATAAGAATGATTATATTGATAGCGCTTTTCTCTGATAGCAGTATTTACATTAACACTCTTGTTTTGTATCAGATTAGAAATACCTACACGGTTTTTTTTTTAAGATTTTATTTATTTATTCGACAGAGATTGAGACAGCCAGCGAGAGAGGGAACACAAGCAGGGGGAGTGGGAGAGGAAGAAGCAGGCTCATAGCGGAGGAGCCTGACGTGGGGCTCGATCCCACAACGCGGGATCACGCCCTGAGCCGAAGGCAGACGCTTAACCGCTGTGCCACCCAGGCGCCCCAGAAATACCTACACGTTTTATATCTTCATCCAGAAAAAGATCAGTTCGGCTTTCCTTTCTTCCCCATTCATAAACAAAAGTAAAATAATGACTCTTCTTGATTTCTTATTTAAGCAAAGAACATGGAAGTCTCACTTCATTTCAATTAACAAATCGATCACAAGCCTGGGGGGCTCAGTCGGTGAAGCCTCTGCCCTTGGCTCAGGTCATGATCCCGGGGTCCTGGGATCAAGCCCCACGTTGGGCTTCCTGCTCAGCGAGGAGTCTGCTTCCCTCTCTCCCTCTGCCTGCAGCTCCCCCTGCTTGTGCTCTCCTCTGTCTGTTAAATAAATAAATACAATCTTTAAAAAAATTAACAAATGGTGCCCTGATGTGGTTTAGCCGGACTGAACAGAAAGTGGTGGATTCAAGCCTGTGCCCACACTGCTGCCAGTGAAAGGGATGTAAGATGAGCCTCTGTTTTGGACTGAAGGTTTGTGTCCCCCCGAATTCACATGCTGAAACCTTCATCCTCAGTGAGAGAGTATTTAGGGTGGGGTGTTTTGGAGGTGGGTAGGGTGTGGGGCTGGAGGATTGCCCATGGGATTAGCGAGTGTCCTTATAAGCAGCAGTGGAGGGCCTGCTGCGCCCCTCTGCCCTCCAGCACGTGCAGATATCACGGCGACATGACCATCCCACGGCCCGGAAGAGGGCTCCCACCAGACACCAGACCTGCGAACCCTGGGACCTACCAGCCTTCAGAACGGTGAGAAACAGAGGCTGGTTGTTTGAGCTGCGCCATCTCTGGGGCACGTGTGAAAGCAGCCTGAGCCCACGCGGGAATGGCCTCTGTGGGGTCCTGGAGAGGCCCGCATGCCTCTGCCCTCTGTCTACCCAGTGGGGAACAAGGCTTCTAAAGAGCTAACCGTGTGAGAACATCGATAGAACCAGGAGTGTTGATTAGGGCAGGTTACACGGCCTGACAGATCGATAGCTCCAGGAAACAGACCTTTATTTCTCTCTCAAGGAGTAGTCCCGGATGGGAGCTCCAGGTAAGCTGGAAGCTTTACTCCATACGTCCAGGGCCTCGGTGTTTGCAGCTTGGGGGCAGGGAGGGGGGTGTTATTTCCTGGTCAAAGCTGAGCTGTGGTCAGCAGGCAGTGGGACAACACCGTCTGGTCTTAGCGCGTGCAGCTGGAGGCATGAGCATGGCGGGGCCCCTTGCAGGGCGGCGGGGAGATGTGGGAGCGGCAGGTGCCAGGCTGTGGTCCAGGGCTGTGGGGGGCATCTAGCAAGGGCACAGGAGGCCTGGGATCCCAGGTGCGCTGCCCGCTGCGCAGAGCCCACGGTACCCAGATGTGTGCAGAGAAAGTGGGCTTCGCTGCAGGCCTGCGAGCACAGAGGCGGGAGGAGTTTGCGCAAGGAGGGCCTGGCAGAGAGTTCGGGGGATTCTGCGGGGAATTAGGGGGTCTCCGGAGGTGGATGTAGATGGCTGGAGCTTGGCAAAGGGAAATGGGGGAAAGAAATTCCTGCGTGTGCAAAGGCGCCACCCAGGGGCATGCTGTCCACCCTTGTCCATGCTTGTCCACCCTTGTCCACTCTTGTCCACGCTTGTCCACTCTTGCCCATTCTTGTCCACGCTTGTCTACCCTTGTCCACACTTGTCCACTCTTTCCCATTCTTGTCCATGCTTGTCCATGCTTGTCCACGCTTGTCCACTCTTGCCCATGCTTGTCCACGCTTGTCCATGCGTCCTATTACCTGCAGAAGACAGTGGTGCTCCAGCCAAGGAAACAGTCAAAAAAACTAAGAGACAGCCCACGGAATGGGAGAATATATTTGCAAAGGACTACAGATAAAGGACTGGTATCCAAGATCTACAAAGAACTTCTCAAACTCAATACACGAGAAACAAATAAACAAATCATAAAATGGGCAGAAGATATGAACAGACACTTTTCCAATGAAGACATACAAATGGCTAACAGACACATGAAAAAATGTTCAAAATCATTAGCCATCAGGGAAATTCAAATCAAAACCACACTGAGATACCACCTTACGCCAGTTAGAATGGCAAAGATAGACAAGGCAAGAAACAACAATTGTTGGAGAGGATGTGGAGAAAGGGGATCCCTCCTACATTGTTGGTGGGAATGCAAGTTGGTACAGCCACTCTGGAAAACAGTGTGGAGGTCCCTTAAAAAGTTAAAAATTGAACTACCCTATGACCCAGCCATTGCACTACTGGGTGTTTACCCCAAAGATACAGACGTAGTAAAGAGAAGGGCCATATGCACCCCAATGTTCATAGCTGCATTGTCCACAATAGCCAAATCATGGAAGGAGCCGAGATGCCCTTCAACAGATGACTGGATTAAGAAGCTGTGGTCCATATATACAATGGAATATTACTCAGCTATCAGAAAGAACGAATTCTCAACATTTGCTGCAACATGGACGGCACTGGAGGAGATAATGCTAAGTGAAATAAGTCAAGCAGAGAAAGACAATTATCATATGATTTCTCTCATCTATGGAACATAAGAACTAGGA
>NC_048234.1:1882552-1888256 GCF_002007445.2 Ailuropoda melanoleuca
AAAAAAAAAAAAAAAAAAGAAGACAGTGGTGCTAGCGTGACCGGCGGGGGGGCCTCGGTGTGTCGTCACAGAGGTGACTTTCTTCACTCTGGTCCCTCCTGCACACCTGCTGGAGTTCCTCCGGGTTTGCTCCAGTCCCAGCTCCTCTCAGGGTGGTCAGTCCACTTCCGTGAAACAGGCGCGGAGGGCAGTCAGGTTCGCCAGTTTCCTGGGGCAGAACCGCCACGCATTTGTTCTCCCCAGTGTGGGGTCCCGTCCCCCCAGCATTCCTCAATCTTGAGGCCCTGGGTGACCACCGCCCTGCTACTTCCTGCTGGAAAGGGGCGCAGTGTTGGGGATTTGGGGAATGAAACAACTTTGCACTTTGTGGCAAATATTCCCTAGCACTTGGCTTGACCTGCACGGTCTGCATGACCAGAACATTAGGTCCCTCTTTGGTTCTTCTGGGGCAGCACGGGAAAACACATTTTTAAACAATTACATACCCGATTAATGAGGTGCAGAAGACAGATCGCCCAAATCTTAGTATTCCCTGTGACCTTGATCTAATCCCTTGAAGAATCCTGGAAAACAATCCCATAAACTGGTCCACCCCTGCAGCATCTCCGGGGAAATCCACTGCCGCCAAGTGGCCTGCTCTCTGATTTTATCTCAGTGAATTTTCACTTCTGCAGAACTGTTAATATAAACACAGCAAATGGTGTCAGCAAGCACACACCCCGCCCTGTTCTGCAAGAACACGGTCCAAAGCTGTGGTTTTGAAGCACTATTTGGGCTAACAAATCTCTTTCCTCTTGTGGCACACCAATGCCAGGACCCGTTTCTTGGCGCCACAGTTTTCTGAGTGGTTTCTGCCACACCTTGGAAAGCAAGAAAATTATTTTTGTTTTCTGCTGGGTTTTTTTTCCTTTTCTTTTCTGTTATCTTATGCCTTTTTATATGATGGCACTGGGCATCTGTTCATGAAATACAGCTGAAATATGTCTGTGAGTGGAGGCAAGTGGATTTTTTTTTTTTTGGAGAAAAAGAAAGTTTCCTGCTCTCAACAACAGGACAGTGCCATCGTCTTAGGGCAAAGGTCAGCTGAAGCTCAGGGCTGAGTTGTGTTTTCTGAATGCATACATTTTCCCCTTCTTATCCTTGGAAGAAAAGAGATCATGTAAATTCCCAAAGTCACTCGTCTCGATTCAATAATTTCTTCCACTGTTCATATAAGAGATGTTTTTTCCCTGTGTGAAAACCCACATTAATTGAGAGATGAATGATGGAGTATTGATGACAATTCTGGGATTCCAATGGACACTCTAGTCTTTCTGATGATGAAAAAATATGTTTGATGAAGCTGTATGTTCTTCATTTTTTTTAAAGATTTATTTATGAGAGAGAGAGAGAGANAAAGCAAGAAAATTATTTTTGTTTTCTGCTGGGTTTTTTTTCCTTTTCTTTTCTGTTATCTTATGCCTTTTTATATGATGGCACTGGGCATCTGTTCATGAAATACAGCTGAAATATGTCTGTGAGTGGAGGCAAGTGGATTTTTTTTTTCTTGGAGAAAAAGAAAGTTTCCTGCTCTCAACAACAGGACAGTGCCATCGTCTTAGGGCAAAGGTCAGCTGAAGCTCAGGGCTGAGTTGTGTTTTCTGAATGCATACATTTTCCCCTTCTTATCCTTGGAAGAAAAGAGATCATGTAAATTCCCAAAGTCACTCGTCTCGATTCAATAATTTCTTCCACTGTTCATATAAGAGATGTTTTTTCCCTGTGTGAAAACCCACATTAATTGAGAGATGAATGATGGAGTATTGATGACAATTCTGGGATTCCAATGGACACTCTAGTCTTTCTGATGATGAAAAAATATGTTTGATGAAGCTGTATGTTCTTCATTTTTTTTAAAGATTTATTTATGAGAGAGAGAGAGAGAACACACATGGGCAGGAGGGGGGAGGAGAGGGAATGGGGAAAAATTTATATATATATATATANTTCAATATTCACAAATCAATCAATGTGATACATCACATTAATAAAAGAAAGGATAAGAACAGTATATCATTTCAAAAATGCAGAAAAAGCATTTGACAAAGCACATCAACCATTCATGATAAAAATGCTCAACAACTGAGTGTTGTAGGAAGTGATGAATGACTAGATTGTACTCCTGAAACCAGTAGCATGCTAGACGTTAAGTAACTAGAATTTAAATAAAAATCTGGAGGAAAACAAATCCAAATTAAGCCAACTGCAGAGCAGGAAGAATGTGAGTATCAGCAGGAAGAGCTGGAGAAAGGCTACAGCTCCATCATTCCCAGAGTGGAGAGGTGCGGGGAGGAGTGTCTGAGTGCTCCCCTCACGGGGCAGGGGGGCTCGTCCATGTGGTGGTGCTTCCTCCAGCCCCGCCGTCGAAGAGGCTCATTAAGCCAACCTGAGCATAGATTTAGCATTGTTCCACAAAACACCACAGGACTCAAAGTTGTCGTAAATTCCATGACATTTTTTTAAAGATTTTATTTATTAATTTGACAGAGAGAGACAGCCAGCGAGAGAGGGAACACAAGCAGGGGGAGTGGGAGAGGAAGAAGCAGGCTCCTAGCAGAGGAGCCTGATGTGGGGCTCGATCCCAGAACGCCGGGATCACGCCCTGAGCCGAAGGCAGACGCTTAATGACTGCACCACCCAGGTGCCCCATCCATGACATTTTTTTAAAGCTGAGCTGGTATATAGTAAATAACTGGGCATTTTTGATCCTTGAATATGGAATATATGTACAGAGAAATGAAATAACATTACATTTTATAAGCACTGAATTGTAAGTGGAAAAATGCGGCGTCTTAAAATTATATTTCAAATTGGCACCAAAACAAATAAACAATCAAAACACCCACAAAAAATGCTTAACAAAGTAGGTTTAGAAGGAACATTCCTCAGCATAATAAAGGCCGTATATGAAACCCCACAGCTAGTATCATAGTCAGTGGTGAAAAACGGAGAGCTTTTCCCCCAAGGTCAGGAACAAGACAAGAATGCCCACTGTCACCACTTTTATTCAATATAGTACTGGAAGTCCTAGCCACAGCAATCAGACAAGAAAAAGGAATAAAAGACATCCAAATTGGTAAGGAAGAAGTGAAACTGTCACTATTTGCAGATGACATGATACTGTATGTAGAAAACCCTAAAGACTCCACCAAAAAGCTACTAGAACTGATAAATGAATTCAGTAAGGTCCCGGGGTACAAAAGGAATACACGGAAATTTGTTGTACTTCTATACACCAATAATGATGCAGCAGAAACAGAAACTAAGAAAATAATCCCACTTACAATTGCACCAAAAAGAATAAAATACAAAGGAATAAACTTAACCAAGGAGGTGAAAGACCTGTACTCTGAAAACTATAAAACATGGATTAAAGAAACTGAAGACGACACAAACGAATGGAAAGATGGTCCATGTTCATGGACTGGAAGAACAAATATTGTTAAAATGTCCATACTGCCCAAAGGAATAGCAGATTTAATGCAATCCTTATCAAAATACCAACAGCGTTTTTCACAGAACTAGAACAAACTATCCTAAAATTTTTATGGAACCACGAAAGACCCCAGATATCCAAAGCAACCTTGAAAAGGAAAAACAAAACTGGAGGTATCACAATTCCAAATACCAACTTACACTACAAAGCTGTGATCACCAAAACACTACGGTACCGTCACAAAAACAGTCACATTGATCAACGGAACAGAATAGAAAGCCCAGAACTAAACCTGCAATTATATGGTCAATTAATCTCTGACAAAGGAGGCAAGAATATACAATGGGGAAAAGACAGTCTCTTCAATAAACGGTGCTGGGAAAACTGGACAGCTCCATGCAGAAGAATGAGACTGGAGCATTTTCTCAGACTGCACACCAAAACAAACGTAAAATGGATTAAGGACCTAAATGGGAGACCTGAAACCATAAAAATCCTAGAAGAGCACACAGGCAGTAAGGTCACTGACGTTGGCCATTACAACCCCTCTGACAAGTACTTATAATCAGGAATTGTGTTGTGTTATGAAGGTCACTTAAACGTCCTTTGTAGAATCCTTAGTTGGAGTGGCTTCTCGGACTAAGGCAAAATTGAGGTAATTAGTGAGTCATCTGACTTTATCTGGAAACCTGTCTTGCATTAAAACTCATAGGCACAGACACTCCCCCTTTTATGTGTGTATGTGTGTGTGAGTGTAAATATATTAGTTGTTTTTATCGGACACCCAGTAAATCTCACTTACAGGATATTGACTCTCCAACTCTGGTGAGGGAGAAGCTTCTGGGTCCTCCCAGGGGACATAACGTGTGGGTGGGTAGGACATCTGTGATGGATCTAACCCAGCATTTTTATGTACCAGATCTTTTTTTTTTTTAAGGATTTTATTTGTTTGAGAGGGAGAGAACGAGAGAGAGCACAAGCAGGGGGAGCAGCAGGCAGAGGGAGAAGCAGACTCCCCGCTGAGCAGGGAGCCCGATGCGGGACTCGATCCCAGGACTCTGGGATCGTGACCTGACCTGAAGGCAGATCCCCAAATGACTGAGCCCCTCAGGTGCCCCAAGATCTTTGAAGTCCTTCTGCGATTTGTCGAGGGTTTTATAGCGTCTGAACCTCCTTTGTGTCATCCAGACTGATCTGACAGCGTATCGTCCAACAGAGCCAAGGGCGACGATCACACCGAGATGGGCAAATGCAGAATCCCTTAAGTCCACGCACATCGATAGATTCAGCCTGGTGCAAAATAACGTTCCTCTTCCGTTGATTGATTATCCTCAAAGATCCATTTCCATAAGCACTCTCAAGGATTCCTGATAGAAATGCGCAAACTCTGAAATCCTGTCAGCATGTAAAGTTTCTCTTCCAGAATCTGATTTTCCACCGTATGCCCCGGACCGTGGGGCCCCCACCCTGATTCCCAGCCTATGATGGGATGGGGAGTGGGTCTGAGGGAAATGGCTATTATTTTTTTCTTGCATGGAGGCTTCCTCCGGTGAGGCAGGAACCACACCTCAAGCCAGGGAGGAATAGCTTCTTCAGGGTCTCTGACGGGACACACGCCAGGAGCATGACAGGGTTTCTTGGATATACACTTAACTACGGAATTTCCACCTAATGGGCAGAGTCAGAAGATAAAATTCCTACAAACTTTCTTTTCCAGGCAACAGCCCAACTGTCTAAATAAGACATATGCAATGACATATAACAGTTTTGGTACAAACATTCTATTATGTAAGAACCTTTGATAACAGAGGACTGAGCAAGAGAAGCGAGGCATTTGGAGCCTGGCTCGTGGCTTCTTAAATGTGCCACCAGGCTCCGGGCTACTCCAGAACCGCAGGACAGAGACGCTCCTGGTCCCCCACACTTGGGGAGACCCACTTTGCAGGGTCTACTGAGTAAGTTTACTATCAAATGTCTTTGCTAACATTCCCCTGGCGACGTCACTGCCAACACAGTAAATCTCTGTATTTCTACCATCTGGTAAATGTTTGAGTAAACACCTTTGTCTCAGCATTCTAGTATTCGAGCAGAAAACACAACCACGACTGGGTCGGCTTTTGGGAGGCCAAGTCCGGAGCCTGTCAGAAGGGTCTGGGCATACCCGCGGCTTGCAAACGCTCGCTGATATCCCATTCGAACGCGCCGCGTCCCAGCCACGTCTCACCCGCG
>NC_048234.1:1888356-1913745 GCF_002007445.2 Ailuropoda melanoleuca
ATGAGCAGATATCCACACTTGCCTACCAAATCTTAAAAGTCTGTAAAGAAGCCATAGTGGGTTCAGTCCCATATACCATCCAGATGGTCTCAACAACACATTGTCCTCTGTGTCCTTGAAAATGGCTGCCACCATGGGAGTGGTGGGAAGAACATCCATTCCAGGCATAGGGGAAGGGACGAGGAGTCTCCGATTGCCTGAGTCCAGCTCTCGGGTAAACTGTGATCACATTCTCTCGATTACCTCTCCCCACAGAGATGATGCAAGGGTAGATAAGAGATGACATCTATAGTTTGGAAGCTGAAAGCACTTGGACAAGTAGTAATTAGTTTAGCAGACTGGAGAAAGTTAAAAGTCAAATGCCTACAGGGTGTGGGTGGGCCAATCAGTACAGATCCCCCAGAAAGGCTCAGGAACTGAAATACCAATGAACCTTGCAGTTACGGGTGTAGATGAGACCGCGCACGGTAGAACAGCTTGGAAAGCTGAATGAGAAGCAAGCAAATGGCCCCCATAGTCCTTTATCAGCCCACTCAGGCAATTCTCTCCCCTTCTCCCCAAGAGAAGACTAAAAGTTTATCCACTTATAGGGCAACAGGACTCTGGACTCAGGACATCAGTTGGGTGTGCCCTACTGAAAACAAAAAACCTAAGTGAAAGCCAACATGCCAAATGGTGAGGCCCCCATCCTCTTTCTCCAAATGCTGCCAAGAATACCGATGGCCAGGCTTACACACCCCAAAGAGGAAACTGGAATGTTGCTCTCTGGAGAAAGCAAGCATCCCACTAGGAAATGCCTAAAGATAATGATACTGAGGTCCCACACCAACGGCCAGGTCTCTGTTCACTCCTTTGAAAGCCCCACAATGGGCACAATCACTTTCTTAGTGTCTCAGGCTTAAATATGAAGAGAAAGCCAAGGATGGCTTGGTGTTGAGTTTTGTAAATTCTTTATATATTTTGGAGACTAGCCCTTTATCAGATATGTCACATGTAAATATCTTCTCCCTTTCCATAGGTTGCATCTTAGTTGTGTTGTTTCCTTTGCTGTGCAGCAGCTTTTTATTTTGATAAAATCCCAATAGTTTATTTTTGCTTTTGCTTCCTTTGCCTCAAGAGACATATCTAGAAAGAAGTTGCTACAGCTGATATCAAAAAATTACTGCCTGGGGCACCTGGGTGGCACAGTCGTTAGGCATCTGCCTTCGGCTCAGGGCGTGATCCCGGTGTTATGGGATCGAGCCCCCACATCAGGCTCCTCCGCTATGAGCCTGCTTCTTCCTCTCCCACTCCCCCTGCTTGTGTTCCCCCTCTCGCTGGCTGTCTCTACCTCTGTCAGATAAATAAAATAAATAAAATCTTTAAAAAAAATTACTGCCTGTGCTCTCTTCTAGGATTTTTACAGTTTCAGGTCTCACATTTAGGCCTTTAATCCATTTTGAATATATTTTTATGTGTGGTGTAAGAAAGTAGTCCAGTTTCATTCTTTTGTATGTTGCTGCCATGTTTTCCTAACATCATTCGTTGAAGAGACTGTCTTTTTCCCATCGGATATTCTTTCCTCCTTTGTCCAAGATTAGTTGACCATATAGTTATGGGTCCGTTTCTGGGCTTTTTATTCTGCTCCATTGATCTGTGTGTCTATCTTTGTGCCAGTGCCACACTGTTTTGATGACTACAGCTTTGTAGTATATCTTGAAGTCAGAATTGTGATGCCTCCAGCTTTGCTTTTCTTTTTCAAGGTTGCTTTGGCTATTCCGGATCTTTTGTGGTTCCACGCAAGCTTTAGGATTGCTTTTCCTAGCTCTGTGAAAAATGCTGGTGGTATTTTGATAGGGGTTGCACTAAATCTGTAGATTGCTTTGGGTAGTATAGACATTTTAACACTGTTTGTTCTTCCAATCCATAAGCATGGAATGTCTTTTCCCTTCTCTGTGTCATCTTTAATTTCTTTCGTCAGTGTTTTATAGTTTTCAGAGTACAGGTCTTTCGCCTCTTTGGCTAGGGTTATTCCTAGGGATCATTGTTTTTGGTGGAGCAAAGTGTTTTTTAAAAGTAACAAAGAGCAAGACAGAAAAGATTCAGTGGAAGAAACATTTTTAATTGGAGAGAAAAAGTGGAGATGAAGTTGAGGAAATCTCCAACAGAGTAGTGAAAAAGAGCTGGAAATTAGAAGAGGAAATATGTGGGAGATTTCTTTTTTTTTTTTTTAAGTAGGCTCCATACCCAGTGTGAAGCCCAATATAAGGACTAATAATTGGACGTTTAAGTCACTGTATTTTGAGATTTCTTTGCTGTGGAAACTCGCCTGTACTTACACTAACAAAAATACTTTCAAAATTCTGAGGGAAGTTCATTTCTCATCCTGGATTCTAGTCCTAGGCAAATTACCAAGCAAATGTGAGTTAAATAAAGACATTTTCAAATATGCAGGATCTCAAAAAAATGTACCTCGTAAGCACTTCTTCTCAGAAAGCCACTGGAGCAAATGCTCATGTCAGATTCCTTGTGCACTGGCTGCACAATAAATAAATTTATAAGTCCTGCCTCACTAACCATTATTCCGTATATCCATTGATAAACCATCATATCTAACATGGGCCCATGAATTCTGGAATACATTTTTCAATCAGATCATCTACACGGATAGGAGACCTGCAAAAAAAGTATTTGCTCGAGACCCTGCATGCCCTAGAGGCAGCCCTAATGGAGACTTTTACAACACTAAAGAGGTCGTAAGTAAGCCGTGGGAAGGGATTCATTACAGGGATCAGGGCAGAAGGTGACAATGAAGTGTCAAAGAGAGAACGTGTGATGAGAAGGTCATTCAAGCCCATGACTGTTCAAGGCTATTCCACCTGCTTGTTACATGTGTGACTTTGAGGACATCCCTTCCCCAGTTTGAGTCTTAGTTCCTTCATTTATGAAACAGGAGTAAAAATATCTACTTCTCAGAGTCTTGTAGGACTAATTCGATACATTCATTTTCTTACTTTCACCAAACACACACACACACACACACATTCTCTGATCGTAGCCCATAGTTGTCTGGGGATGGGGATGGCAGTGTTTGAGTCGTAAGAGAGTCAATCTTCGCTCTCTTCAATTTACAGACACTCATGGAAAAGACAGTGATGCCTGAGAACTCAATCTTGGGAAGTCATTTACTTATGTGTCTAAAGTAGCAGATGGCCTGTTATTTACAAACACCTTGAAGACCCATTTTGGTTTCAGAAAGCCAGGAGGCAGAGCAGCGTCTGAAGAGGAGGTGAGACTGTAAGAAATAAATCGTTTTACACAATAAGAAAAATACAGACTTCCCTCAAGTACGCCATTGCTGAGGAGAAGGCGGAAGTGGGGAGAGGAGGTAAGAGGGCCTGCGAATGAACAGAAACAAGACCAAGTAAGAAATTTCCACAACAAGGCACCTGTGGGTTGGATATGGGGGTGCCAGGGATCGGGTCAGCCAGAGAGAACTTTCTAGTGGAAGGAGTGACTGCAAAAAATGTTAAGAATATAGATGGCACATATTAAGTCCTACAAGTGATCCTGGCTTTACTTTAAATTTTGATATCTTGTTCATCACATATTTTTCTTTGCATTCATTTTGATTTTTTAAAATACCGCATCAACATATTTTATATCTGATTACTGAGTTTTGGGGGTGCCCCTTAAATGTGCCCAAGGTGAGCGCCTGACTCACCTCACCCTAGTCCATGGCCCGGCTGTTACTCTCCTGAACTTTCAGCATGAGTCTGTTACCTGGAACATGGGACAGCACAGGGACAGAGACCATCAGGCAAGACGTGAAAATTATCTGGAAATCAGTGAGAAAGAAATTTGAATCATGTAGGATTACCAGATAAACATTAGAAACAAGAGAAAGACAAACAGTTTGGGATGGTTACGGGGTGCTGGCCAGAATCCCAGAGAAGGAGTGGAATTTCTGTATCCCCCACAGTAGACCCCACACTCATTTGTCCTCTACTCTTTGTTTCTCTAAGATGGGGCGGGAGGTGCAAGACGCCCTGGGTGTGACCCTCCAGTGGAGTCCTGCAAAGGTCAGCCAGGAATCGGATGTTGGGTCTCTAAGAAACAGAGAGCAGCAGTTGGGGTGGAGAGAGGGCCCAGGATTAACTTCTCAACCTCTTTACAGAAATGCTGAGAAGAGCCAGCTTTGGACAAGTAAATCCAAGTAGTGTAAGAGACGCCAGTCTCCTGAAAGTGGGTCTAGGAGGCCTACCTTGACACCACGTTTGCTTAAAATGCAAGTTGATGACATATAAGAACGGGACCTGCTGTCCACACCTGCTCTACCACTGATGTTGGGGAGCGAAGAGCAAGGGAGGGGCTCGTGTCAGCCCTGGACAGAGCATCTAACGATCTGGACGATCGCAACCTTTTCTTTCTCTTGTGTCTAGCAACCAAGCAGCGAGTGCTGCTGGGGAATTCACACCCCTGAGCCCTGTTTCTCTACCTTCTTCTCCATTATCACCCCCTTACAAAACCGAGAACACATGGGTTTCTTCATGGCTTTCTGCCGCTACCGCTTGCAATGTTGACACCTTAACATATCTGTCCTTTGGAGGGCCACAGACCCCGCGGTATCCGAGACGCTGCCCGGTCCATGCGAGCATGCCGGATCTACACCCACGTCCTCCACACCTTTCCTGGCTTTTATCGGCCCCCTGAGCGTCTTCCCTCATCACCTACACCCCCGTCCTCCTGCCCCTCTGCCCTTCACCCGTCTCCAGCTATGCCCTCTCTGTTGCCTCCGCGACCTCCTTTCAGGGAGGGCGCAGCACACTCTGGTCTGCACTCTGCCTCCGGCCCTCTGCGGACCCGCTCTCCATCACCACAAAGACCGCCGTGCCCCCCGCCTCGCGCCCTCACCCAGCAACCGTGTGCGGACCGGACCAGCACTTGCCCGGCAGATGGCAGAACTAAAGGCAGCGACTCACCACAACTGTTTCTACCCGGCTGAAGATGTCCAGGGCCAGGGATATCGAATAACACCGGTCCGCCCGATCCTTGCTGGACCTAACTGAAGGACAGCGGGGCCTGTTCCTACCAACTGTGTACCAGCCTTTCGAGGGACAAGCTTTCAACTTTTCATTAACATGAACATTACGAACACCCCCTCTTTAACAGTTAAACATTTCTGGCTTATTCCTGTCCACAAACAGTTTAGTCAGCGTGTCCCCTGGTGTATTCCTCTGCCTGACAGGCAAAGACAGCGTTGTGGATTGTTTTCATTTTACTTGTTTGTTTTATTCTTGTTTTTCTGAGTTTTTTTATTCTAGTGGTCTTTTATTCTTCGCATCTTTTTCTTGGACTCTAATCCACAGAAATAAAACCACCAAGTGCATAAGAATGTAAGTACAGGGGCGTGTGGGTGGCTCGGTCAGTGGGCATCTGCCTTCAGCTCAGGCCATGATCCCAGGGTCCTGGGATTGAGTCCTGCATCAGGCTCCTTGGTCAGCATGGCGCCTGCTTCTCCCCCTGCCTACCATCCCCCCTGCTTGTACACACACTCTCTCTCTCTCTCTGACAAATAAATAAAACCTTTAAACAGAAAAAAAAGAATGTAAGTACAAACTTGCCCTTTGTAGCCTTCATCGTATGAACATGGAGCACCACAGAGCTGTTTGAAAGAGCACGTCACATGAATTGCTACTGAACTCCAGAGGTTTCCATGAGCAACAGCTCTTAAGTGAGAAAACCAAGCTGCAAGTGTATACAGTACAGCAAAGATTTTTTTTAAGTAACCAAAACCAACTCCTAGAAGAGTATTCAATTTGCAGATGATTCTCTGAATGCCCAGAAACTTGAGCAGACCCTTTGGGCTCACCGTGGGCATACCTGCTAGGACTGGGGTAGCAAAACTGGGGGGAAGGGAGGCAGCTGAAGGTAAGAATCGGCCAGCTTTTTTCTCTCTGAATGGACACAACTCACTGAGAGCAAACCATCTTTGACTCTTCTCTGAGCCGTGAGAGGCCCCCTCTCTGGCACCCTTCTGAGGTCCCACAAAGCTCTTCCTTCCCCATCACACCCTCCCCATCTCCCACCTCACCCCAATACTCTCTTGGTCTGCAGAATGGATGGATGAGGAGGAGGGGGGAAATTTGCCTCAAGGGCCCAAGACACTACCTGGAAGAAAAGAGACTGAGATTCTAATTCTTTTTTACATGTTCAATAGTACTCAAGCCCTCTGTGGAAGACTGAGAAGGTTCCACTAGAAACCCACCAGCAGGAAAGAACACGAGGGATCCCAAAAGGTAACCCTCTGTGAGGAAAGTGGCTGCTCAAATGACCAGGCTCAATGCCAAGGCCTGATGGTTTAAGAGGCTAACGCCAGACATGGCCCTGGCTCAGCCCCCTCGCAGCAGAGTCACTCCTGGGGACTGTGCCCGAGCCTGTGTGAACTAAGAGTTTGGAGAGCCCAAGTGTCTGTCACCATTGGTGGTCTATGCGGGGATCCCAGCAGCACTGGAAACCCACCATTAGACTGTGCAGGACACAGTGTCTGCAGCTGCACCACCGAACAAGGACAGAGGTGAGGGACAACACACAGACGGAAGTGCTGAACTTCTTGCAAGGAGGGACGAGCGAGTCCTCGAGTGACTAATTGCAAAAACAGATGATATCATTTCTCCCCTGAAATCAGGTCCTGTATTTACAGTCTAATGTTACATAGTTTACAACGCCATGTCTGTATGTCCGACTCGTCCTCAAGGAACAAAGAGAAATGTCTAGAACCCCGTGCCGGATATGGGCTCCAGACACTCCTGCGGCAGGACAGAGGTGCTACCCTCTCCACTGACTGCAATTTGAACTACGCTGGCCCAGAAGAAAGGAAGGGGATGAAATTATTCTTAGGTTTAGAAAAACACTTTCACAAGTCTTTCTGGCTACAAAATGTAAGGGCTGCCCCCCTGCCCCCCTGGCCCCGGGGATAGCTAGTGAGGGAAGCTTTGATCAAGAAATTCAGCTGCCCTGCGCGGAGAGGTCACGGGAATGTGGGAGCCGGCTGCTGCTGGCACGGAGGACAGGGTCTGGGAGCCTGGAAGAGGGGGCGAGGTAGGCCTCGGGGTGCTCATGGGGCAGATGAGGACTTCCCCACTGCAGAGGGCCAGCCAACATCCAGCCCTTGGTCCTTCCTGCAGCACGCAGAACAGAATGGCCATCGTAAGGAGAAAAAAAAAATTAAGAGGTTTAATTCTCCATATTGAAAATATGAGACTGCTCTCCTGTGCCCTTGTCTGAGAGCATTTACGTTAGAAAACGTGTCATTTTATGTTCTTTCTCTGTCTCTTTGAAATGTGTGTAAATCTTTTTAGAAGCTAAACAAGCCTCTTGTCAGCTTTATGATCCAGGAAGGTCTTTCCCAAGGGCCTGGGATCCACCTCTTTGAAATGTCAACATCAAAGGAGATAGCACCCCTCTCTCCTCGCTTCTGTGGGAGCCTAGAAGCCTAACCTAGGTGGGCTCCTTGCTGCAAGTTGCAAAACCGCCTCCCATCGCAAAGATACAAGAACTCTGTGTTTCTTATGATTAAGCCTAGTAATAACACAGATGCTCATCGATTACCCCGTAAAGTTAGGATGAACGGTGTGTGACAAAAGGTGCCATCAAGCCTCTTACTGTTAATCTTGAGAGCCTGTGTGTCGTGGGCTGCACCTGCCTGGCTGTATGGAAGGGGAAGATTTCCTTCTGTCTCTGCGGCCTCTTAGCAGGTTGCCTGGCAGGCACATCACATTCTGGTTTAACACAGCTTCAAAAAGAAAACTGTTTCTTTCTCCCTACCTTTTGTGGAGAGGTTTCTCTGGGCTGGGAATTTTTGTTTTTAGTTCTATTCCCCCAACATAACGCAAGTGCTTAAAAAGGAAAAGGAAAAAGAAAACAAGTGAGAGGAAGGTTCTAGAAGAGTAAGACCCCTAGTGGGAGTCTGGGGTCTTTGGGGGGACCCGGAGAAACAGTGCATGGTAGGGGAAAGCAGAGGGATTTCTAGGAGGGATGCAGACATTCAAGTGGAAATTGTTTTCTATCTGTAAACAACAGAATAATAGCAGATAAAACATAGTGGCATCAGCTAAGTGTTTTTAAACATATTAACTCACTTAGCATATGCACTAACTGGGACTATTCTCGATTATTCATTCCGCCTCTGCCATGTGACCCTGCAGTGCACTAGACAGAGCAGAAAAAGGAGTCACAAAACAGCAGGGAAGCAGGTTGAAGGATGGACTGATGTGGGGAGTAGATCTGAAACAACCTCTCTTGTAGGCAAAAGTGACCTTTTGGGGTCTGTGTGGGAAAGGTCAGATCTAGCTACTACATAGGATGGGAATGTGAGCCATTTCATTGGGTGACCCCCAAAACTGGAGGAACTGGGAGTTGGCCAATGGCAGAGACACCCAGTCCTGAGCACAGAGGATGCAGGGAGGAGTGGCCCTAGAAACAAGACAGGGAATGGCACCCTAGTAAGGACCAGATATTCTGTGAGGTTGGGAGGCTGTCACGCGGGTCTAGAAGCCCTCTTATCCCCAATAACCAACACGCCAAATCATTTTGAGGGTCGGTCTCAAGAAAGCAGATTTACCTTGCCCTACCCTGGCCCAGGCCACCAGGGATACCCTGAGAACCAAACGTTCACAGTGACCTGGAACACGATCTAGACAGGGACCTGCAGGAGGCTTCCTCAGATTCCTTGGGCCGGGGTGGGGGTGACAAAGCCTGAGTCCTGAATCATCCTCCTAGTGCTTACAAAGTCCCTAACCAGCACTGGCCCCTAGTTTCCTGCCCTTAGAGCCACGCAGGAAATAGCTGGGAGGAGGGGGGCGATAAGGACAACAGGGCTGATGAAAGAAGTGGAACTTAAGGCCTAATAAAAGCTGCTTACATATAATTTTTAGGAGAAAACAGTTCTGGTAGGGGAAGAACGCAATGGGTCAGTGAGACAAGGACAAATACAAAAGAATCTGGAACATACTGCAGGGTCAGGGGCTATGTTCACCTGGCAAGGACAAAGGTCATGGGAATCACCCTTGTATCCTGGGTTCCTACCTGATTCCACAGGGCACCCTAACACCTTAGTCCCTAACATTTTCTGCACCCACTGAACGTGGGACAAAAGGAGCTTTCACTGCCCTGTTAGGCCTCTCTGTTTCTGGCATTCCTAGGGTCCCAAAGCGGGACAGAGGGGAGCAAGCCTTTCAGCTGCTACTTTTCCAGGTTCTAGGGAACCCCTGGTCATTTCCTGCAAGACGGGGCCCCAGTACAGTAGAAATCAGGAACCCAAGGCCTTACTGGGGCACTGCGGGTCGGTCTACGGGAGCCCAGCACTGCCCCCCCAGGCCAGCCTTCCCCAGGTGCCAGCCCAGAGAAGGGCACCCCCTCCTCCTTTGGAAGACCCGCTCGGCCTCTCTTTCTCCTGCTTTCCCAAAGGCCTGGATACTCATCCTTGCTCCCTCCAACCCCGAGGCGCTCGGGGGCCCGACCCCCCCTCCCCCAAACCCCAGGCGGGGGGGAGGGGCGTCCAGAGAAGCCCGAGCGCCTGCATCCTCTCGGCCCCGCCCAGGCCGGGACCCCTCTATCTTCCGACAGCTACGCCCCACCCGGGGCAAGGCCCTGCCGAACCGCCGCAGGTTCGGGCTAGTCTGGGGCGGGGACTGGGGAGCGCCCGAAAGTCGTGAGGAGGGCGGGGACACAGACCAACTTTAAAGACCCGCAACTACCCGAAGGCGCCTCGACAGCCGCTGGCGGCCCCGGGCGATCCCCACAAGCGCGCAGGACCCGGCTCCCGCGCCCGAGCTGCCGGGGGCGCCATGGGCCGCTACCGCATCCGCGTGGCCACTGGGGCCTGGCTCTTCTCCGGGTCGCACAACCGCGTGCAGCTGTGGCTGGTCGGGGCGCGCGGGGAGGCGGAGCTGCAGCTGCACCTGCGGCCGGTGCGGGGCCAGGTCAGCGGCCCGGAGCGGGGACCCCCGACCTTGGTCCAGCCTGGACCCGCGGCGGGAGGGCGGCGGGGTCGCGGGCGGTGGGGGGACGAGGGACAGCGCGATCGCGCCGGCGGGGACTTGACGGGGCGGGGAGAGGATCCGGAGTCAGGGCCCGGATCTGGAGCCTGGGCTCCAGCCCCTCCTCCCGCGGACCTGGTCCTGGCAGCCTCCACCGCTTCCCCAGGTGACGCCAGGGCCAGTGTCAATGCGGGATCAGCGGTGCGGCCAGAGGCTGCTCAGAGGGCGCAGACGCGGGGACAGCTCAGGGACGGACCGAGGTCGAGGACGTCGTGCCCCGCGCTCCCTCGTCCTCCCCAGGCCTGGCGGCGCAGGTGTCCGGAGCAGGCAACAGGTGTCTCTGGAGGCCTTGGGCAGCGGAGGCTCCGCAAAGTCGCCCCCGACTCGCACTAAAATGGCCTCTTCGGGGTCCCAGCTGCTAAGTGTCGCGGGCTGTGGTCCCCACAGGAGGAGGAGTTTGAGCGCGACGTCCCCAAGGACTTGGGGCCCCTGCAGTTCGTGAAGTTGCGCAAACACCACTCCCTGGTGGACGACGCGTGGTTCTGCGACCTCATCACCGTGCGCGGCCCGGGAGCCTGCGAGGAGGCCGCCTTCCCCTGCTACCGCTGGGTGCAGGGCCAGGGCGTGCTGAGCCTGCCCGAGGGCACCGGTGAGGGCGGGGCGGGGACGCGGGGGCAGCCACCGGGAAACCGCCGGTTGGGAAAAGTGGGTGCTGGGCAGAGGAGGTGGGGACAAGACAGGGATCAGGGCAATGTTCCACAGTCGCCAAGTTACACCCAGGATAAAGGGCTGCCAGGGAGCCTGGAAGGGAAGGTCGGGATCTGGAGACGCCCTCTTCCAAGAGGGGAGGGGCCTGGGGTCGATGCGATGATGGAAAATGGGAGAGCAAAGAAAGTGGAAAGATCTGTGTGCTGGGGGCACAAGTGAGGGAGGGGACTGTAAGGACAGCATATGCAGCAGGAGATGGGGACCCCTGAGCCAGTGGCAGCTAAGGGAAGAGGATAAACGGTATGAGCCAGGAGCCCGAGAGCGGGTCTGGTTGAGGAAGCATGAAAGATGCCTGCGAGGGACAGTGAGCACCCCAAGAGCGGGATTGGGATGAAAGAGGACAGACAATACAGAATTTGTTACCATGGGATACAAGAGATAAATCCGGAGACAAAGGAGGGCAAGGACAGTGAGGATAGAAATGTGGAAGATATGACTTTGACACAGGCGAGAACAGAGGAGAGCAGGAAGACGTCAACAAGGACGGACTGTGATGGGAAGTCTAAGCAGGCGAGCTCAGGTAGACGGTACACGCAGCTGTTCCGCAGCAGCTTTTGAGGACAGTGGAAGGTGTGACAGGTGAGGTTCAAGACGTGAAGTGAGCGAAGCAATATACGGTAGAAATAGGTGTGGTCATATGGATGATGAAGATTTTATCAGCTTAATGAGGGTGATTAATCCAACCATAGCTATTGATGAAATAGGATCAAGTAGGGAAAGGCAAATGAGGGAACAAGAAAGGGTGACAAACAGGAGGTTTTTGTCTCAAGGCAAGGGATGAGTGCTGAGATGAGTGAAACCAGGAATGCCAAGTTGGCAAAGGTGGGATGCGTGTGTCTGGGCCACGGACAGAGTGAGGCACAGCGAGAGACAGAGAACAGAGCAGGACTGAGCACTTGGGCTCTGAGCAGAAGGAAGAAGAGGACATGCAGAGAAGAGCACAGGACCGCACATAACTGTGCGTCAATCATCTTAATGTCCCCCCAGCACGCCTGGCAGGAGACAATGCCCTGGACGTGTTCCAGAAGCATCGAGAGAAAGAACTGAAGGAAAGACAAAAGCTGTACTGGTGAGCACGGGCCCACGAGCTCCCTAACAGTCCCCCCTTCCCGGGCGCCACCCCCTGTGCTGACCGACACACCCTCCCTGAAGCCTGGTCCCCCTCTCCTAGCTGGGACACCTGGAAGGAGGGGTTACCCCTGACCATAGCTGCCGGGTGTCAGGACGATCTACCTCCAAACATGAGATTCCACGAGGACAAGAGGCTGGACTTCGAGTGGGCACTGAAGGCGGGGTGAGGAAAAGCCTGGGGCTTACAGGGGAAGAGGGCCGAGAGAGCCAAGAATGATGGTGACAAGTGAGGGGCTACGGGGTCAGCGACTGGGTCCATGTCTGCACGCTTGTCGTAGGGCGCTGGAGATGGTCCTCAAACGTGTCTACACCCTCCTGAGCTCCTGGAACCGCCTGGAGGATTTTGATCAGATCTTCTGGGGCCAGAAGAGCGCCCTGGCTGGTCAGTGGTTCCCCAAGGTCCCTATACATCGCTGAGCGCCCCTTTTGATGACCTGACCTTCACCCTGCAGTCCCCCACAACTCCTGCCCAGCTGAGGCCTTAAGAGGTCTGATCATCTCATAGAGGCCCCCAGAATGAAAGGCCAGGGGCTGGCGACAGGGTGGTCATGTGCCGGAACCTCAGGGGTAGGGCCTGGAGGACAGGGACCTCTGGGCTGTGATAAATGCCCCCTCCTACACTCCACCTGACCCCACAGAGAAGGTCCACCAGTGCTGGCAGGACGATGAGCTTTTTGGCTACCAGTTCCTCAATGGCGCCAACCCCATGCTGTTGAGACGCTCCACCTCCCTGCCCTCCCGGCTCGCGCTGCCCCCGGAGATGGAGGCACTGGGGGCCCAGCTGGAGAGAGAGCTCCAGGTACTTCCCCACCCTGTGTCGTTCCCCTTGGCTGTGTGGGGAGGGACCAAAGATGAGTCAGGGGAAGGGAGTTTGTGGCCACCCACCCTGCCTGGGCGCAGATTCCCGTGCTGGAAAAACCTAGGATGACAACGCGCATAGGGGAAACTATGAGGACCTCCCAGGATGGAGGGCAACCGGATGAATTCCCAGGGCATAGGTGGGGCCAGCGATGTTAGCAGGGACGACATTCGCTAGCTGCTATCCATACTCCCAACACCAGCATCACGGCAGGGGGAAAGGTGAAGGGGGTGCCGTCGGGGTGGAGAGCGGGGAGGTCTCCTGGGTTTGGAAGAGAGAAGCCGGCTGTGAGCACGCGGGGGGGTGTGCTGGATTCGGTGGCAGCGGTAGTGAGGGGCTCTCTGGGGATTACTCAGCAGGACAGGAGAGGAGGTTTGGACAGGAAGGGGAAGAGCTCAGTTTGCTGAGCGGGTGGGGGCCAAACACAGGGAGCAACCACGGAGGGATGCGGGCAGGACGGGACAGCTTCCGGTTACCTGCACCCCAGACGGGACCCTACGCAGGCCCGGTTCTGAACCGAGATACACTCCCACACATGCTGCAGTGTTTGTTCGCGTCTATAAAATGAGAGGCGCGGGACCAGAGGCTCCCGTCCTGCCAACAGGACGCTGGTACCGACACGGGATGATGGCAAGAAGCTGGACAAATGTCTCCCCCTTTGCCCTGGCCCTGGAGGCCTCCTTTCACCTCTAACCACAGGCACGTTCCTCCTCTCCCCAGAACCGTTCCCTGTTTGAGGCTGATTTCATCCTGCTGGATGGGATTCCCACCAATGTGATCCGGGGCGAGAAGCAGTACCTGGCCGCCCCCCTCGTCCTGCTGAAGATGACGCCCAACGGGAAGCTGCTGCCCCTGGTCATCCAGGTGAGGCGCCCCGGGCATCCCCCGCCCCCCGCCGCTCTCTGTTCGCCCCAACCTCTGCTCCCAGGGATCCAGCCCCTGCTTCTTGGCTCCCAGCCACCCTCACACCGTGAGACCTTTCTCTTGTCGCTGTTTGCTTGCAGTCTGCTTTCCCCTGACTCACCCAACTGGAAGTTCTTGTTCTGCTCCAGAGTCATAATGGCCTTTGGGATCCTCACCCCGTACCCGCTGGANTTGGGATCCTGGTTCTCAAACATCAGAGGGCATCGCAATCACTGAAGGGCTCGTTAGCATATGTGGCTGGGTCCCACTGCCAGACTTTCCGATTCAGTGGGTCTGGGGTGGGGACTGAGCGTGGGCATTTCTAACAAGCCCCACAGTGCTGCTGCCGCGGGCTCAGGAACACACTTCGAGAAACACTCTAATCTCTCCGCAGCCTCCGAGTCCACACACCCACCATCGGATGAGTCCCTTTCCCCCCCCGCTTCTCAGCAGTTACAAGTACTGTCCACTGTCTCAGCCATCCAGCTTCCCTTTCCCACTGCCCATCCTTGCTCGGACCCCGTCCTGTTCCTCCCAGCCACTGGCAGCATCTCCTCCCTGGAGCCCCCACTTTGACGCTCCTGCCTTCACCCCCTTCATCAGGGCGCTGGCACGGCGCCACCGCTGGCGAGAGGCAGGGAGGGAGAAGGCCTCAGTCCTCGTCCTGGATTGTAACCCCCCAGGAGCGGCAATCTTCCTCGCTCATCCACCAACCCCCCACCCCGAATGCTGAGCAGGAGGTCACGCATACAGCAGAAGTTCAGTAACAGCTTGATTTCATGTTGCAGATCCAGCCTCCCAGCCCCAGCTCCCCCACCCCGCCGCTGTTCCTGCCCTCAGATCCCCCATTCGCCTGGCTCCTGGCAAAGGCCTGGGTCCGAAATTCCGATTTCCAGCTGCACCAGCTCCAGTATCACCTGCTGAACACTCACCTGGTGGCCGAGGTCATCGCTGTGGCCACCATGAGGCGCCTCCCGGGGCTGCACCCTGTCTTCAAGGTACACGCGCCACCCTCCCTGTCCCGGTTCAGACCCCAGAGAGAGGAAACAGCCCGAGAGCAAACAATATGGCAACAACAAACAATGTTTCTGCCAGTTTGTGAAAGCAAGAGGGGAGACGAGAAGGAAGACTGTCTACCCCCCGAAACTTGTATGTTCGTTCAGTCGAGTCATTCAGCGTTCCTTCCAGATGTCTTACTGAAGGGGCCTCCTGCAATTCTCAGAGAGCTGCTGACCTAGCAACGGGCCTGGAGGCCAGCGGGAATGTTGTTAGTAAAGCATCAGCTTTGTCCCTGCCTTAGGAGCTTCTCCATGTAGCCAGACAGACAAGTGATGCCCGTGAGAACCATCCCGAGAGCAGTATCTGGAACTAGAAATCACAAGAGACAGCCTGCAAACACCACAGAACTGACGGATAATGTTCTGTCCCAACTGAGGAGTTTGCTAAGTAGGAACAGATCAAAAGGCAAGGGGAACACCGCAGGAGACAGGTGGAGAAAGACATGCATTGGCAAGGTGGCGATCTGGAGGAAAAGGAAGAAGAAATCAAGGACTTGGTCGGGGGTGGGGTGGGGGGCGGACAGCAGCTGCAGCGCACCCGGGTATCAGGTGGAGAAAGGCCAGAGGTCCACGATCCTGCCGCACCCAGGAGCCCACGAGGTGGGGGTGTTGTAATGACCTAGAAATACTGACATTTGATAAAAGGGTGAGTTGAGTATCCACGGCGAGGCAGAAGGCGGCAAAATAAGACTTGTAGTTGCGTAAAAATGTCCTCAACGTCTTGATGACACTTCAGGCACAGGGACGAGAAGGCAGAGAAGGGACAAACCCAGGGTAATTGTCAGAAACAGCACAGTCAGGAGGGGAGCCAGTCCGGAAGCAAAGAGGAGAAATATAGGCAAGACAGGCCCATGAGTTTCAGCTGGGGGTTTCAGCTGGGGCTCCCCGACCCACCCCAGCCTGGCCACTAGCAGCAGTGGCCCCCCGAGTCTAGGATAACACACACAAGAAGGAGACCAGTGTGCGCCTCGGGATCGTGGATTTTAGGGCTCTCGGGGTGCCCCTGCGTCACCACCTTCTGGAATAAGTTAGGCTTCTATTCGTGCTCACGATCCCCCGTCACTAGGTCAGCCCTATCCCCACCTATGTCAGCTTTGTCCCATGGCAGACGGCTGGGCTGCTATCAGCCCCACGGGAGAGCGACGGCTGCTTGTGGCACAAAGGTTCCGTGCGCAGGCAGGCTCCGTGCCCTCATCTCTAAACCGGGGCAGCGGGAGCTCCACGGTGGGGTTGTGAAAGGACAGAACCACAGAACACGACGGCGTGACGCCGGCTAACAGCTATAAGACTCCTTAGTTCTCGCAATGACCATTCCTGTTATGAGGGGTTGTTGGTCCTCAGGTATCCGCCCTGCTCCCGTGGACTCTGGGCTTTCTAGGACACTCGGCGTCTTTCAGGAACTTTCTGAAAAGGTTCAGCCCAATGTGAGCTGCCTTCGCATCTTGACCCCAGAGGCACCATCTGGGTCCTTCCCCGTGCGCAGCACCTACGGCTCAGATAAATGCCAACACCGCACGCCACCTGCACCAACACTGGCTGCAAATGAGACAAAACAGTCTGAGGTCAAAGAAACGCCTGTGAGGGCCAGACGGCCTTCTTTAATAGCTAATTAAAAGCCATTTGTTAAAGCTATTCAAAATAAGGGACCTGACCGCCCAGCTGGGGGTGGGGACAGGCCTGACTGTGTCAGCAGGAGGCTAGGTAGGGCTCCTCTAAGAGACTCAGGGCACCCGCCCCCAAAAGGTGCCTCGCACCCCCAGTCCCCGACAGGGAAGCGGCCAGAAGGTAGAGGTGGGGCTTTGCTAACAAGCAGAGAGGCTAATTTCGGCTGTGAGGATGTGAGGGTGTGACGGACAGAAGCATAAAAGTAGCTCAAAGGGCTGGTTCCTGAAGGACACCCACGTTCAAGGTGGGAATACAGATAAATGGCGACAGCTCCAGTGCGAGGGGCTCCGTGGGTGCTCAACAGTGGGCGCACTGCAGCCCCCGAGATGGGAGACCCCGTTATCACCCTCAGTCAGCAGATGAGGGGAGACATAGGAAATGACAGATTAACGCTCAGAGGCTCCACGACCCTGGACGAGCACCGAAGTGAGTGCTGAAGTATAGACGGAAAGCCAGGTCAGCCTGGCGCCAGAGCCCGTGCTGGGCAGGAAAGAGCAGGAGAGGGAANGCCTGGCGCCAGAGCCCGTGCCGGGCAGGAAAGAGTAGGAGAGGGAGCGATCGATTGGAGCAGCAGAAGACAGGCCCGGCCAGGCAGGGGCAGCGAGCAAAGCCTCCAGAGGGGAGAGGGCCCCTGGGCTGGGCGCCACGCCCCATGACGAAGGACCCAGGGTGGCCTCCCTAACCACCCCCTCCGACCTCCCCCATCCCAGCTCCTGATCCCACACACCCGCTACACCATGGAGATCAACACCCGGGCCAGATCGCAGCTCATCGCAGAAGGAGGAATATTTGACCAGGTAAGGAGGTAACTAGGGCGTTGGGGGCAGGGCCGCTCACCATTTAGCTCTCCACGACCCCCTGCCACTTTCAGGATCCCAGAGCGACCTCGGGGAATGTCCTGGCCCTTGAACCCATGAGCCTGGCCCTCCCACCCATGTCCGTAAATGTGCACCCCACCTCCGAGCCCCTTGCACTCTGCTCTGTGGTGTCCGGCCCGGCCTCTCACCTCTGTCCTCGCAGGCGGTGAGCACGGGCGGAGGGGGCCACGTGCACTTGCTGCGTCGGGCCGTGGCTCAGCTGACCTACTGCTCCCTCTGTCCTCCTGACGACCTGGCTGACCGGGGCCTGCTGGGAATCCCAGGTGCCCTCTACGCCCACGACGCTTTACGGCTTTGGGGGATCATCGCCCGGTGAGTGAGAGCGGCCGCTGAGACAGGGCGCGGCGCCAGGGACGGGGCGCGCGGGGCTCTGACCTGAGGTCAGCATGGGCCAAAGCCCACATGGACACCAGACAGGAGGGGCAGGAACTCAGTCCTGGGGCGAGAAGGAAGAGTCAGGAGGAGTGAGGGGGATCTGAAGATGGGGAGACTGAGCTAGGAGGTGCGGGGAGCTAAAGCCGTGGCGGGTAAACCGCTGGGCTGGTCGGCGTCGGCAGGGAGTTTGTCAGGAAGAATGCCTGTCAGCCACGGGCCCAGAATCCTTCAGACGTTTCCTTCCTTTCTGAACTAGTGTTTAGAAAGAGCCAGGCAATGTGCCCAAAGACAAGTCTTGGGAGATCTGTCCCCAGATGCACTGGGAGTCAGCTGGGCGGAGGCCGCAGGGAAGGGGTCGAGGTTCTCCTCTCAGGAAGCCCCCCTCCGCCCCCCTCTGCACAGGTACGTGGAGGGCATTGTCCACGTCTTCTACCACAGGGATGACGTCGTGAGAGGGGACCCGGAGCTGCAGGCCTGGTGTCGGGAGATCACTGAGGTGGGGCTGTGCCAGGCCCAGGACCGAGGTAGGATCCCTCCGCAGGCACGGGAGCCCCTGGGACACTCTGCCCAGAGCCCTTCTCGGTCCGCCCCTCTGGGTTCAGGACCCAACCCCTCGTCAAACCCCCGTCCCCAGCCACGCACGAAGCATCTGAACCCCACTCCCACCTCCTAAGACTCAAGGCAATTCTAGATACCCGGGGGCTGTCCTCCTCAGAGACCCTGGTCATCGACCTCTACTGCCACCCCAAGCCCCGGTCACAGATGACCCTCACCCGTCATAGCATGGGGCCCAGCAAGACCAGAACCACAGCCAGGGAGGGGCTGCCCAGGCCCTGCTGGGGCTCCTGTTCTCCTCCTGGTGGTCTGTTTTCTGGCGGGAGGACAGAGATAGACGGGAAGAGCTTCCAGCAGAGCCCAGGATGTCCCACGCCGCTTTCCCTCCCTGCCCCATCTGCCTGCTACTGTCCAGCACACACGCGCACGCACACACACATGTTCTGGGCGCACTGCACATGTCCCAGACTGCCCCAGCACGCACTCTGGCGCGAACTGGAACCCCGTGTACAGCCCCTTGGGGCCACATTCCTGGGGCCACTCGAGCCTCCCCTCCCCTCGGCCAGGGTCTAGCCACCACCTGGAACATCCCCGCCTGCATTTTAACCTCCGGGGAAGGAAGAGCCTTTCTTGAGCTCCTGCTAGGTTCATCCTCCCCTCTCCAGCACACACGACCCACAGGGGCTGCTTTGGACCGTCCTCCGGGTACTGCCCCTCACACATCATGCCACACTTCTGCCTCTGGGGACAACTCCAGACATTAATGGCCAGGTCCCGGGGACGGCCAGCAATAAACCAACACCCACACTCACCCTCCCGGGCCCAAACTTTGTCCTGGACACCTCAGAACTGTCCCTTAGGTCCCACAGGCCCCCGGAAAACCCTTCCTCTCTCTCCCCACTCATCTTCTCCCCAGCCACTATCTACATTTGGAAAACAAAAAATAAACATTCACATGTCAGCTTTAATCTCCACCAACTGCCTTTCATCCTCTCTTCCTCCACCCGCCTCGGTTCTCATCGCGCACTTTGCCTAATTTTCCCAACAGCCTTTTTAGAGGAAATATGCTAAAAATTAAAAACAGCTTGAGAGTGGCAGTCAGGAACCCAAGTTCAAGGTCAGCCTTTCCTCTTCCCCAACTGTGTGATCCTGACAAGCAGTTGTATCTCTCTGGTCTTTGATTTTTTTTTTTTAATCTATAGAAAGGGAGTGATTATATTTGCTCCACTTAACCGACAGGATTAGTGGCTCTGAGTCACCACTTCCACTGCAGAATCAGTGGCCCGAGATAACCTTTGTGGAAAGCCTCTCTTGGCTGTGACACTATAAATTCCTGACTTCCCCTGCACCCCACCTTATAACTCAGGCATGTATGATCCCCTGTTCAGGAATAGGAGGAAATGTCCCTAAATTCTTAACTACTTTTTGAGGCAGAAGGTATTCAATCACTCAGACTTTTCCAGGCCCCAACCCTTCCACAATAACAATAATTATTATATACCGAGCATTTGTTACGGACTAGGTGATTTCAACACATTATCTCATTTATAAGGTGAGAATCATCCACGTTTTACAAGCGAAGAAATGAAAGTTCAGAGAGGTTAAGTAATTGGCCTGAGACACTCAGATTGTATTGCTTGAACCTTGAATTGAAAGCCAGGTCTAACGCAAATATATTTGAATAAATAAAGAAATGAAGAAACAGCCATCAATGCCAACATACAGTTGACCCTCAAACAGTTGACCCTCAAACAGTGTGGGGGGGTGGGGGCGCCGACCCTTCCCCACACACGTCGAGCTGTCAAAAATCTGCCCACAACTTTTGACTCCCCAAAAACTTAACTTCTAAGAGCCTACTGTTGACTGGAAACCTTCCCAGTAACACAGAGTCGCTTCACCCCTATCTTGTATGCTGTATGCATCATATACTATATTCTGACAGTAAAGTGAACTAGAAACGAGAAAATTATGAGGAAAACCATATGAAAGAGCAAATACATTTGTGTACCATACTATAAAAAAGCCACACCAAAATGGACCCATGTAGTTTGAACCCGACTAGTATAGACATCACATCCCAAGACATCTGCCTTCATTTCTCTCCTCTCACACAGGAGCCCCTAAATCCTGTTCCTTTCTGCCAGGTTTTCCCGTATCCTTCCAGTCCCAGAAGCAGCTCTGCCATTTCCTTACCATGTGTGTCTTCACATGCACTGCTCAGCACGGGGCCATCAACCAGGGCCAGGTAGGACAGCCGAACGCCCAGGTCCCTGAAGGCAAGTGTCTGGACCTTGGGATTCCTAAGGGAAAGACAGGGGTTCAAAGCATAAGTATCAGGATCCTAGGGTTGCAGTTTCTTCCCCCAGCTGGATTGGTATGCCTGGGTTCCTAATGCCCCATGCACAATGAGGATGCCCCCACCCACCACCAAGGAAGATGTAACAATGGCCACAGTGATGGGCTCACTACCTGATGTCCGTCAGGCCTGTCTTCAAATGACCATCACGTGGCATCTGGGTCGCCGCCAGCCAGACATGGTAAGAGGGGACGCTGGGGAAAGGGAAATTACAGTTGGAAGGGAAACACCATAGTGAGGGGCTAGGCGCTCTGTGCTTTTGCCTCTGGACTAGAAACTGGCAGATCCTTTGTCCTTTCCTAGGTGCCTCTGGGGCATCACAAAGAAAAGTATTTCTCAAGCCCCAAGGCCAAGGCTGTATTAAACCAATTCCGAACGGATTTGGAAAACCTAGAAAGAGAGATTACAGCCCGGAATGAGCAACTCGATCTGCCCTATGACTACCTGAAGCCCAGCCGCATAGAGAACAGCGTCACTATCTGAGGCCTGCAGCACCCCCACCTGCAAGACTTCAGATCAGCTCCGGTACTAACACTCCCATCTTGAATGTCATGGTTTCCAAAGTCTCTGCCGCTAAGGCTCTATTTTCCCCTAAAGGGCCAGAAAAATAAACATTTTAGGCTTTGTAGGCTGCACAGTCTCTGTCACCACTACTCAACTTCCCCGATAGAGTACAAAAGCAGCAACAGACGATATGAAAGTGAATGAGTGTGACCGTGTTCCTGTAAAACTTTACTTATGAGCAATGAAATCCGAACTGCTCGTGTCACAAAATACTCTTCTGCTTTTGGTCTAGTCAACTGTTTAACCACGCAGAGAGAATCTGTGCTTTGCTAGAGGGACAGCATGGGCTGTGGGCTGGATCTGACCCTCAGGGGCAGTACTGGCACAGGGCTACCCTCTGCTAGCCTGAGGCACTGACCCTACTTGCCGAACATCCAGAGAATGCTCTGCGGTGGGACGGGGAAGATTTCTTGCATAAATCAACTACCTCAACTAATTCTCCTCTCCCACGAGCTAGACTTCCCGCACCAGGGGCCAACGTAAAACTTCCTGACTCTGTGCTTTGGCAAGTTCCCTCCACCTCGTTCCCCCTCGTCACACACCGACCCCAAGAATCCTAGAGTAGGAATGGTGCTCCTGGGCAGAACAAAAACCTGCCATCCCAGGATGGCTTCCTTCCCCAGGCAGTCTCAAGCAAACAGGACACGAAATTCGTCTCCCAAGGCCCCTTTTCCCAGTCCCTGTAGTAGTAACTTGGGGTCTATATGTGTTTTCCTGGATCCAAGTTCTCTGTCACAACCTGTTTAGCAACAATGTGCATAAAATAAAAGGAAAAAATGCCACAAAGTTATGTTCACTGCTGACCGTGTCTTTGTGTGGTTCTGGGGTCTCGGGATCCAAATGGCCCCTTTCGATTATGCTGTGATCATTGTCCTCACTAGAACGTGGACAACAAGCTCGGGGCAAAATGGCGTTCCTCAAACACCCTATTTCCCTAAGTAATTATTACAAAGCTGCCTCTCACCGGTGAAGTCTACAAACTTTTTCTTTGGAGAGGGTGACCTATTCGTATTTTTAAAAATCTTGTACCCGGGGCGCCTGGGTGGCACAGCGGTTAAGCGTCTGCCTTCGGCTCAGGGCGTGATCCCGGCGTTACGGGATCGAGCCCCACATCGGGCTCCTCCGCTAGGAGCCTGCTTCTTCCTCTCCCACTCCCCCTGCTTGTGCTCCCTCTCTCACTGGCTGTCTCTATCTCTGTCGAATAAATAAATAAAATCTTTAAAAAAAATAAATAAAATAAATAAAAATCTTGTACCCTCCCTTATTCAAAGGGCCTATAATCCATTTCCTTGGTTTTCAGTAGGGAAGCAAAGTGACATTTTTGTGCACTCACTCCTCTCTCCGACGCATTTGGCAAGACCGCTCACCCTCACAACTTGTTCACTGGGTCAGCTCCCCCTTCACTTTTCCTGGATTCGGCCTCCACAACTATTCAGCTTTCTATGCTCGGTGACAAAATGTTACGTCATGAAGCAGTCCCGGTGCTAGGGACCCGTGGCAATTTTAAAGGGTTCTGGCCAGGGCCGGCTGCACGCTCGGCCTCGGCCTCGGGAAGGGGCTCCTACTCTCCCTTCACTGTGTCGGAATATCTCTGTTTCAAAGCAGGGATGAGAAGACAGGAGACGGGGGCGTTCCTTCTCGCTGTAAATCTCCATGTCTCACTTACCATGCCCCCATCACAGGACACCACCCGACACTAAGGTATCTGAGCGGAAAATCGAAGAGCTCCAATCCTCCGCACCTAAGAGCCCAGCGCCAGGGTAACCAGACGGCCGCCAGAGCTCCTCCCTTCCTGGGCCCGGCGGCTGAGGGTTCCTCGTCACGTGACTTGCCCGGTTAGGTCACGTGACGTGCTGGGTCCTTCCATTCCAGCCTGGAGGGGGGTACACAAGACGCGGGAGGCGTTGGTCCTGCAATACCGCGCCCCAGCTACGTGAGTCCTAAGGAGTTCCTGAGGGGCCGCTTCGACCTCACGGACCCCCTGCCCCCGCCGGAGATCCGGGAGGGCCCAGAGGCCCCCGCCATCTCCTCCCGGCGCCCCCCCCCGGCGTGATAGTTGGGGCCGGAGGCCACGCCCCCTCGGCGGCGCTCCCGGCTGCCCGTCCTCCGCGGCGCGAGCCCCCAACTCCTGTTCGCTCTCCCCGGGCTCAACCGGGCCTTCCTCTCGCCACCTTCCCGCTCGGCCCGCGGCTAGGCAATCCCCGACCCCTTTCTTCATGGCGTCGCTTCTGTGCTGTGGGCCCAAGCTGGCCGCCTGCGGCATCGTCCTCAGCGCCTGGGGAGTGATCATGTTGGTGAGGGGACCGCCCGGCTACGGCCGGACAGGGCCCGAGGGGCCCCCGTGTTGGAGGGCTGAAAGGCTGGGAGACTCCGGGCCTTAGAAAGCAGCAGGCAGCCTGGAGGGGGTGGTTGATTAGCCGCTGGAGAACGAGACAACTGAGATTGAGAAATGGGGAACTCGAGCGGGGCGGGGGTGGGTGGGAGCTGGAGCTTGGAACGGGAGCCGCGGCTGGTAAATCTGGAGACCCCACAAGGTAAGAAGGAGAGGAGCTGGGCTCTTGAGAGGTGCCTGCGCCGAGTGGAGGGCAGTGGGAGCGCTTGTTCCCGAAATGGGCAGCTGGGGCCTTGTTTCCCCAGGATGACCCACCCCACTCTAGCAAGAAACCCTAAGAAGTGCTGATGTCCCCTGACCCCTTCCTCCTTGTCCCGTGATAATGACGCTTCTGGAGAGGAGGGTAGTCTGGTTTGCTCACTGTTCCTGTCCTTCTACCAGCCGAGTCGTTTCTTTGACCGGCTCACTCCCTAATCCTGGTGATTGAGTCCGAATCCAGCAGCAACCACCCCAATCCCAGCTCGTTCTGGTAGCTCCCAAACCCAGATGTTGTGGCAACATTAGAAGTGGGAGGGGCTTAGAGAGCGATCAGGTTAGGTGCCTGGGTTCAGCAAACCTATCCGTTGCCTCTTTTCAGATAATGCTCGGAATCTTTTTCAATGTCCATTCCGCTGTGCTAATCGAGGACGTTCCTTTCACCGAGAAAGATTTTGAGTAAGTAGTCAGGTGGGAGAGGCGGGGCTGGGGGCAGGTGGCAGGGGGCTGAGGCTGTGAATTGTAGGGGGGGAATTGCAGGTGGCGGGGATGCTTGGGCCCCGGGGCTAGAGAAGAATGCGAGGAGCTTTTCTCCTTAGCGCGCTCGGGAGTCAGGCCTCGGCGGCCCTCCTAAACCCACCAGTCCAGATGTGGCTTCTTAGGTATTTTACGTGACCGTCCTGTGCCGCTGTCCCCCTCCCGCCAGGTGGATGCGATCCTAGAACTCATCCCTTACGGTTAGGAGGCAGTTTGAATAATACGTGTAAAAAGCGCTTAGGATGGTGCCTGGCACCTAGAGCCCAGGAAATGTTGGCCGCTCTGAATGCTCCTGACACTTCTCTACCTAATCCCCACCCCCAGGAAAGACCCTCAGAAAATATATGACCTTTACGAGCGAGTCAGCTACAACTGTTTCATCGCCGCGGGCCTCTACCTTCTCCTCGGAGGCTTCTCTTTCTGCCAAGTTCGGCTCAACAAGCGCAAGGAATACATGGTGCGCTAGCGCATCGTCTCGTCTCCCCGGTCCAGCCCCCTCCTCTATTTAAAGACTCTCCCCACCCGCTCACTGCCCCACTCCCGTCCCCATGCCGGCGCCCTCGGCGGGACTGGACCCCTCGTTGTCCGGCGCCCGGCCCCCGCAGAGGGAGGCTGGGGCTGGCCGTCCCCTGTCCCTCCACAATAAAGCGAAACTGCCCTCCTGAGCCGTGTTGTCTGTGCTCGGGTCCGGGGGCGGGCACGGGGGCTGGAGACCGGCCTCCCCGCCGCGAGTCCCGACCCGGCGACGGAAGTGGAGTGAAGCCGGGACGGAAGTGAGGCGGTGTCTTGCACTGTGGGCCCTCGCTTCGCGGACGCCGCCGAAGCCGCCGCAGCGGGCGAGGCGGGGAGCGGCCGACGGGGAGCGGCCGACGGGGAGCCAATCGGCTCCGGGGAGGGGCGGGACTTCCTGCGCGGGGGCCCGAACGGCTCGGTCGCTGGGCTCCGTGGTCCCCGGCTAGGCGGCGGCGGCGGCGGCGGCGACGTCTCCTCCGTGGGGAGGCGCGCGGAGCCATGACGTCAGCGTCCACAAAGGTTCGGCCTCGCTCGCGGACAGCGCTCCCTGGCGGCCACGGGCGGGCGGCCCCCCACCCCGCTGCGGGCGGCACCGGCTCTTCCGCCCGGGGCGGGGGGCGG
>NC_048234.1:1913826-1939716 GCF_002007445.2 Ailuropoda melanoleuca
GGGCGGGAGCCGGGCTGGGGTGGGGCTAGGGGCTCCGGGCGGGACGGCGCGGGGGTGTGCGCCGGCCCCCCGTGACGCCGCCCCGCCCCCAGGTCGGAGAGATCTTCTCGGCGGCGGGCGCCGCCTTCACGAAGCTCGGGGAGCTGACGATGCAGCTGCATCCCGTGGCCGACTCTTCCCCCGCGGGGTACGTGAGCCGGGCCGGCGCGCGGACTCGGTCGCCGACGCGGACGCGCTAGGGCAGGGGCAGGTGGTAGTGTGCCCTGCGCCGGGCACCGCGCAGAGCGGGTGTGAAGACGCGCTTGTCACAGGAGGGCACGACAGATGCACCCGCAGACTGCGGCTCCCGACCCGGACCCGGGCACCGCTCTGCCGTGCTGCGAGCCGACCGCAGGGCGCGCGGGACGACCTGAGCGCTGCACACCGTCATCGGGGTTCTGTCTGTAAGACCCCCCGCGGGTGGGATTGCTTTCAGCGGGCTCCGTACGGCAGCTGCTGCACGGTGGTCGGAGACAGGCTTTCTTCGAACGTGGCTGTTGGGATAGGTGTGGTTGGGGGTCCTCAGGATTCCCACAGGGCGAAAGAGCTTTTTTTTTTTTTTTTTTTTTTTTAAAGGAAGCTCTCTTTAGGGACCCACAGAAGGAGGCCCAGGGACTGGGGGGAGGAGGCTGGTGGTTGTGGAATGCACAGCCTGTGGGCTGGCTGCACACCCCCCTCTTCCCACTTTCCTGTCCCCCTCTCCCCTCTGACAGTGCCAAGTGGACGGAGACGGAGATAGAGATGCTGAGGGCTGCCGTGAAGCGGTTTGGGGACGATCTTAATCACATCAGCTGTGTCATCAAGGAACGGACAGTGTGAGGGAGGGTGGCCTGCAGGGGAAGGGAGGTGGGCACTATCTTCCTCCACACCCACGTTCCATCTTCCTGAGAACTCCCTTCCAGCTCAGCAAGCTTTCCTACCTCGCTGCTAGTTGTGTTAGCACCTCCTCCAAGACTAAAAGAATAAAAGAGTGGGTCAGAAGTTACTGAAATGCTATGGTAACCAGGAACTTGGGAGAATTTTATTTCGGGTTGCTGGAGATGCCCAACAATTGAATTTGGTGACGGGAGTTCCCTGGTGGTTTATAGAGCTCCTTGGAGGTGCCACTGCGGTGTTTCTAGGGATATGGTGATTCCGAACTAGTCGAGTGGGATCTGTGCCTACGTCTCAGTCCACCTGTGGATCAGCAGGGCTTCCCTGGGAGCCTTCCGCAGCCACACATCCCTCCCAGAAGAGAAGTAGGGCATGGGCCTTCCCCACTACGCAGTTCAGGGAGTCCACTCTTCACATTCCATCTGCCCTGAGTGTGTGCAAAGCTTTGGGGGAACACAAGAACCCTACCAAAGGTTGGGGCCCTAACCATGATGCTCATGAAGGGATCCCCAGTATTCCTTCAGAGCGGCCCGTGACCCCTGCCCCGCCCCTCTCTTCTTCCTTCAGTCGCTATGACGACTCCCTTCCTAACCTGCTCTCTCTTCTCTTCAGGGCCCAGATAAAGGCCACCGTGAAGCGCAAGGTATATGAAGACTCCGGCATCCCCCTTCCAGCTGAGTCGCCCAAGAAAGGGCCCAAGAAGGTGCCATCTGGTGTCCTGTCACCTCCTGCAGCTGCCCCTCCACCAAGCAGCTCCAGTGTCCCTGAGGCTGGGGGTCCCCCCATAAAGAAACAGAAGGCTGGTGAGGGCTGCCGAGTTGCTGCCTGGGGACTCAGGGGCCCATCCGAGGTTCAGTGAGAGAATCAGGGGTGGGTCAAAGAAGGACCAATCTCTCTTCCTTCCCCTGTCGAGGTTCCCAGTGGCAGAGGGAGGGGGAGCTGGAAACTTTGGGAAGCTGGGAGGGGCAGTTGGAGAACCTAAAACCTAGCTTACCCCCCCCCCCCCCAGATGTGACACTCAGTGCTCTGAACGACTCGGACGCCAACAGTGACCTGGTGGATATCGAAGGGCTGGGAGAAACTCCTCCGGCCAAGAAACTCAACTTCGACCAGGGTAGGAGTCCTCCTCCTCCCACTCCCATGCCAGCTGGAGGGGTGGGGGAGGGTCTCCACAGGAGCCCCCTCCTGTGTACAGAGGCTTGGGAAGAGAAGGTTCCCCGTGTGCAGGGGATTGGGTCAGCAAGGAGCTGGGTGCTCGGGGGAGGTAACAGTTGTCTTGGAATCATACTTGGGGCTCGCTCCATCTCGGCGCATTTTGCTTCCTGTTCCAGACAGCCTGACCCTGGATTCTGGCCTTCTCGTGACCTCTGCTGACCCTCCTCTGATCTCTCGCTGACCCTCCCACCTCTGACCTCTCTCACTGTTCCCCCTGGACCTGCGGATCCCCTGGGACTCTGAGCAAGCCTGCAAGGTCAAAAGGCTGCTGGGGCCGCACACCTTGCCCTTCCCGTACGCGCATCTGCCCCCAACCCCTCTGACCTCCACCTGATGAATTTTTTATACAGAAATCAATAAAGATTGCCCTCTCCGCCTGGTGTGTGCAGTGTCACGTGATTGAAGCTTGGTGGGCCACTGCCTCCCTCCTGAGCCACAGGGGCTCAGCCCCTCCTCGCCGTTCTCACCACCCTGCCTGGAGCAGCACAGCCAATATTGGCAGACTTTCTCCCCGGTGCCAATATTTCTGTGCTGCTAGAGCCAGGGGAGCTGGGTGTGGGCAACAAAGACTCCACTCTGCTCTCCGAGGGCAGAGCCTAACTCCCAGGATCTCTGGCAGTCAGTGTTCCTGAGGCTGCCCCGGGGGTTTTAGAGGGGCTATTCCCAGTGCTTCCAGGACCCCCCCTGCCCCCCACCTCACAAGAAGGCCCAGATGTTTTCTGTGTTGCTTCTCCAGGGTGGCCTCCCAGGGCCAAGCCTCAGCGGTGCCTCCCCCACCCTCGCTCTAACACCACAGTGTGGTTTGGACGTGGCCACAGAGCCGTACAAACCACAGTGTGCTGCTGGGGCGGGAGCAGGACTGGGGTGGCTTGAGAGGAAGGGAGCCCAAGATGGTGCCGTGAAGACCCCCAGCACCAAGAGCAGGGACCTAGAGAAGGCTTAGAAGGCAAACATGGCCCCAAGAAGGGTTGGGGGGAAACAAGGAACCAGGGCTAGGAGGTGGCGGGCCACTGGAGGGAGAGGGGCCTAAGGGGTGAGCTCGCAGTGGGATAAGACTGGAACCATCATCCCTCTGCAGGAACTCTGCTCAGGGGATCCCTCGGGTGGGGTCAGAGGCAGAGGAAACAGGGAATGACTGTGGGGGGCCAACAGACTGCCTCCCGACTCAGCAAGGGCAGGGACCCAAGGCTTCCTGTGTCCGTCCCTCCCCTCCCTGGGTCAGAACCCAAGAGAAAGCAAGGAGGGACAGAAGGCCAAGGACAGCAGGGCTGGGAGTTGGCAGTCCAGAGGTGGTGGGGCCGGAACATGGTGGGGAGAGGGGGGCCGGAAGTCGCCCTGGGCCCTGGGCCTGCCACAAGATGGAGGCCAAAGGCAGGAAATGGAGGCCAGGGGGAAAGGGGAGCAGCAGGGCCCAGGAAGAGGGCTGTCTGGACCTGGGGGCCAGGTACTCAACCCCCAGCACTGTTCCCACTCCCCACCGCCCCCCAGGACCCTCGCCCGACCCCCCGCGACGACCCCCATCAGCCCATCCACCAGGCCCAGGAAGGCGGGCCCACCCCAGAAAGCCACGTTTAAGCTGAGACAAACATGTCTCTCCCCACCCCCACCCTAGGCCTTCCCTCAGCCTTTTCCTCCTGTCCAGGACATGATTTTTAAAAGCACCCCACAGAAAGCAAAATCCAAGGGCCAAAATCCCTTCCACAAATCAAAACAACATCCTCTGGAACCCAAAAGTTTTCCTCCTACCTCCCATTCCAGCCCTCTACCACCCCCCTTCCGACACACCCCCCAAAACTCTTAGCAATCAGAAAGATCTAAGATGGTGGGTGTAAGCAGTCTTTTTAGGCCCCGGGGGATGCCAGACCCCCTCCCTCGAGACCCCTGTCTGTCCTGCGCCAAATCCTGCCAAAGCTTCCTCCTCCTCACTCCAGCCTCCCTAGCCCCCCAAACTGAAAAGCTGCCCCCAGCTCCCATTCTCGGCAGAGCCTTTGTGGGGGTGAAACAGAAATCAAACACTATGCTAACGGCTGGGGATGTTGGGGGGCCTTCTGGTCTCAGTCTTTGGTTTCCATCTGGGGGACTGCAGTTTAGGGGCATAAGGGAAAGCCTCTCCAATCATCCCCCCAGTTCCAAGACTGACAAAGCCCAACCCCACCCCAGCACGCACCTCCAAACCTCCCCCCCAACCGCCACGTCTCTCCTGAAAACAGGGGACACTTTCCTCCCCACTTACCTCAGCTACTCTCCCCTGAGATCCTGGTCCCCTATTTTGAAGGGAGCAAAATTTGGGGTGCATCCCTCACATTTGGGGTGCAGGAGAAAGGAGCCGCCCCAGTCGCATCGCTGGCCTCCTTCCTCTCGGCTGGCTCAGGGAGTGGGGAGTGCCCTAGGGAGGGGGGACCCCCACAAGAGAGCTCAGAAGGGGGTTCCTCCATTCCCAGTCAGAATTGGGGACACCCCCCCAAACCCGTCCCAGCCCATCCGTCTCCAACTCGGCGGGAGAGGCAGCTGCAATGCCCCAGTCAGATTCCCCCAACACTACATTCCTCACCCCATCTAGAGAGGTCCCGGGGGCCCCAAAAAATCCCAAAAAAATCTAGGATGTTGGCAGGACGGTCCTGGACTAGCACCCCAAATTTGGGGTCCTCAGATACCCCCGTTTTTTCAGGAAAATTCCGTCTTTCACCTGCCTCCCGCCAGCCCTGCTCTGTCCCGATGCCAATTTTGGAAGTCACTCCCTCCTTCCTCCTCCCCGTCTCTCCAGGCCCCCCCGCTCGGGGGCTAGGGTCCAGGAAACCTGGCTTCCAGACCGGGGGGCACTCCTCAAAGGGCCAGGGGCCAGGAGGTCAAGCTCATAGCCCCAGGCTTAGGGAAGCAGGAAAGCCCGATCCTCCCCTCCCCTCCCCCCTGGCTGGTCTCCGTGGTGGTTTAAGGAAAGCCTGGAGGATTGGAATCTGCCATTGCTGTTGCACAGGCTGGTTTTTTTCCTTGGGTTGGGGGGGTGGGCGGTGGGAGGGAGAGAGGGGAGGAGAGCCGAAGAGAGCAGGGACCCAGGCGTGCAGAGCTGGCCTGGCTTACCCCCTCGCCCCTGCTGCCGTGGGGAACCCCTCCCCCCACCCACCTCACCCGCATTCCCAGTCTTCTGTCTGCTTTCTGTTTGGGGCTCTTATCCTAGAAACTCAGGGTACAAGAATCACCTCCTTGTACCCCCACCACCACCTCTCCTTGCCAAAGTTCCAACAGCACTGCCCTGGTCAGGGGTGTTCACTTGACCACGGGACACCCCATTTTCCCCCCACCTTCCCAGAAAGTGAGGTGTGCTCCCGTAACAAACTGGGGTTCCAAGTCTGAAACCACCTTCTCTCCCTCAGATCTATCCAGGCCACATAGAAATAAGAGGAGATACACTACCTACTACCTTTCCAAATTTCTTCCTTCCAGTCCTGGGCGTAACTGGGGGTTTGGTAAAGAAAGAGATTTCTAGAATCTGGGGTGAGAGGGAGCTAGCTATAAGCAAAGGACATCCCAAACCAGCATCATGCTCCAAATTAAGTGAACCCCCAGATCAATCTCACCTTATGACCCATCCCTCAGCATCATCAAATACACCCAAAGAGTGTATTTGATGACAAAACACCCCAAAATAAGGACACCCCAAAACTTTAGTCTCCTACCCTGGGCCCTCACCTTGTTTCTCTCCCTGGAAAAAGCTTCGTGGCTATCTATGTTTACACAGGACTATCCACCCCTCACAGTACGGTTCCACAACATGCAAATTCAAAGCTTTGCTCTGCCTCAATGACCCACAATCACACAGGCGGCCTTTACACTTGCTCCCAGGTTCCTATTACATTCCACCTCAAGCTAATAAAAAAACTCCAGATTGAATTTCATGTCCCCCCAAATCTAACCTAAGCCTGATGGCTTCCCAACAGAGACTGTACCCCAAAATCAGCATGACTACTCTACCTGAAATCAGAGTGCCCAGACACACCAATGACTATGAGTCCCCAAAACAAAACCCTCATCCACGTCCTGAAGAAAACCTAGTGGGTTGTCCTGATATTCCAAGATGACAATCTCCAAATTATGGGTGTCAGAGTCCCCAGAACTACGGTAGCTTCCAAATCAGCCGCATGCCTCAAACTTACCATTGGCGCTCAGGCCTTCTGAATGCAGCCCCGCGTGCCCAGAACAGTCCAACTAACTCAACCCCACATAATAACCATACACTCCCCTGCTGACCACGTCACACAAAATCAACTCCCTCCTGATACCAAAGGGAGCCCCTCTTCCAACTCCCACCTCCAAACTGAGCAGAGACCAGAGTAACCCTCACATGCAAAAGTCACATCACGGCCCTGAATCCCTAGTGGTCGAGGATCCCCTTTCTCAGCACTTCTTTCCCGCACCCAAAGAAAGACACCCTCAGAGCAGCTAAAGACGCCGCAGGCCCAGATAGGCAGCTCCATGGATAACGGGCAGTCCTGTTTCTGGGCACCTGTACACTCTCCCGCGCCCAAAAGCAAGTCCTGCTTTGCCGCAAGACTCAGCTCTGCACATCCCCCTCCGATAAACATCGCTGCCCCCAACGTCTCCCCAAACAAAATACGAGGATGTGACCCGTGCCTATCTCCCAGATTAGGGACCTAAAATTAGGGTTATCGGTTATCGGCCCCCTCCTGCCCTCTCTTCCTTCTTTTAACACCAGACCCTCCCTGTTTTCCCTTCTCTCTGTCCACCCCACCCAACCTTCAGATTAATGTTCACTAAAAATTCACCTCTACCGACAGATAATAGTGTCTAGCTTAATTAGCAAAGAGAACCCTGAGCTCCCAGGGCTCAGACCCCACTCCTTATGCCACCAGTTCCCTTGCTCCCAGAGCCCCCGGATTTCTCACCCCAGATTAGGAACCCCAGCCTTCGGAGCAAAGTCCCCTCTGTCGCCTAACTCTTCCTCCCTCCGCCCAACCTTAGTCCCCCCCGCCCCGTACGAGACAGAGGGACAAAATCAACCAGCGCAAAGGGGAGGAGGACGAAGGTTTCAGCCGCTCAGACCGAATCGATCCTGCGCCCTGGTCCGAGCGGACCCCAGCCGGGTGGAGACGGCGAGGCGAGGCTTGTGCTCGTCCGCCCTCTCGTGGAAGGAGTCAAACATTGCCGGGTTTTGCCTACTTGCCGCGCTGGACCCCGGCGTCCCGCCAGCCTCCAAGCGTAGCCGACGGGCGGGTGCCCGAGGCCCTAGTGAGCTGGGATTGGGGGAGGGCGAGCGGACTTTGGGCGGGAGTCTGTCTCTCTGGATCCCTAAAAGGATTCAGAAGAGAGTCGGGAGCGAGAGTCCGGACGCCCAGGTCTCCTGAGCGTCTCTGGGCCCCCACCCGGGGCTTTCCCCACCTCCTCGAGGGGAAGCAGCTGGCGGAGCCGTCCGGTCGCAGGACAATGGAAGGAAACGAACTAGAAATCACATCCGTCCCCTCCCCGCCCCGCCCGATCACAGCCCCCCTTTTTGTAGGCCCTGCTAGAGGAGCTTGTCATTCACACCGCGCGCTCCCGCTGTCTGAGAACCCACGCGAGTCCACCGTGGCCTCCCCAAACCTGGTGCCTCGCTGGGTCCCCTTTATCTCCCTTGATACGGTACGTTGGAAGGTGGAGTTTTGCCGTATCTACGCTCCAGTTAACAGGCCCCCCCCTCTTCCAAAAGCCAACACACCGATTTTCCCTGCCCCAGGCCCCTCGACGACCCGGGTCACCCACATTTCCAATCTCCATATCCCCAACCTCCTCCCCAATTCCAGTGTCCCATCCCCGGTTCCACTTTCAATGGCCCAAGACCCCTTACGTTACGACCACCCCGGGTTTCTCAGGTCCCGCCCTCGAGCCGGAGACCCCGCCCCGGGCTCGCCATCTGGAGAGCAAGGGAGGAAGGAAGGATACAGACCCAGGCGTTCACCCCACCTCCACCCCCGCCCCCGCCATCCCGGCCAGATAAAGGAGCCGAGTCCAAGAGGGGAGAGAGACCCCGCCCCCCTGAGAAGAGGAGCCGCAGCCCCTGCAGGACGGGGGTAAGAACAACAGACCGAGGGAGCCAGACTCCTGGGTCCCCCAAAAGGGTTGCTGATGGTAGGAAGACTGAGGCCCACTACTTAGGCTAAACTAGGGGTCGGGACTAGACAGTAGTGGAATTCCGTGGTTCAGAAAGGGAGCCTGGGTTGGGATTTGGAGGGGTGTGGACCGCAGGCCGTCTGGGGTGCCCAGGCAGGTCGGACACCTGAGATTCAGGCGCGCGGTGAGGCCGAGGGGAGCGGGGTGCTGCACGGGCAAGAGCAGTCGAACCGAGGGCGCTGCGGACCGGATTCCCCACACTGGCCGTCGACGCCGCGGCGTGGGGGCATCCACCTCCCGCAAGCAAGTGGAGTCTAGGGGGGAAGCGAGCGCGAGTAAGCTGGGGGCAGAAAGAGCTAGACGGCTCACGCGAGGCTGCGCGAGCCGGGCGGGGGGCACTCGGCCCTGGCTGCATGTCCGCAGAAGGGGCGAACTGCGGAGGGAAGGCGTCTGGGCACTGCCTGGGTCCCTGAGCCCTTTCCTGGGGCACCCGCAGGCCTGCGTCGCGATGGGTTCCACCGCCACACCGGAGGGCGCCCTGGGCTACGTCCGCGAGTTCACTCGCCACTCCTCCGACGTGCTGGGCAACCTGAATGAACTGCGCCTGCGCGGGATCCTCACTGACGTCACGCTGCTGGTTGGCGGGCAACCCCTTCGAGCTCACAAGGCGGTTCTTATCGCCTGCAGGTTCGAGGAGTGACTGGGGGGGGTGGGGGGGGCGGGACCAAATGGGAAAGGGGTGGTATCATGAGGTCTTTGGGAGGGGATCCGAAGCCAAGCCTTCCAGAAGCATGCGGCTGAGCGTCGTGTCGAGCGTCGGGAAATTGGGGGGATAATGGACAAGAGGTGGGGCTTTCTACAGTGCTGCGTGTCTCCGTGGGTTCCCCAGGCCCTAACGTAGCGTATCTGCCCTCTCTCCAGTGGCTTCTTCTATTCAATTTTCCGAGGCCGCGCAGGCGTGGGTGTGGACGTGCTCTCCCTGCCCGGGGGCCCCGAAGCCGGAGGCTTCGCCCCTCTCCTGGATTTCATGTACACTTCGCGCCTACGCCTCTCTCCAGCCACTGCACCGGCCGTCCTCGCGGCCGCCACCTACTTGCAGATGGAACACGTGGTCCAGGCATGCCACCGCTTCATCCAGGCCAGGTGAGGGAGCCGCAGCTCCGTGTCCTCCGTGGGGTGAGGTGGCATCCCAGGGGTCAAGGGCAGAGGCCAAGATTAGGAAAGAGAACTAATATCCATCGCACTCTTCCCAGCTATGAACCTCTGGGCATCTCCCTGCGGCCTTTGGAGGCAGAACCCCCCACGCCCCCAACGGCCCCTCCACCAGGCAGCCCCAGGCGCTCCGAAGGGCATCCAGACCCACCCACCGAGTCTCGAAGCTGCAGTCAAGGCCCCCCCAGTCCAGGCAGCCCAGACCCCAAGGCCTGCAACTGGAAAAAGTACAAGTTCATCGTGCTAAACTCTCAGGCCTCCCAAGCAGGCAGCCTGGCGGGAGAGAGGAGTTCTGGTCAACTTTGCCCCCAGGCCAGGCTCCCCAGCGGAGATGAGGCTTCCAGCAGCAGCGGCAGCGAAGAAGGACCCATTCCTGGTCCCCAGAGCAGGTACAGGGCCTGGAACCTCAAGAATTTGCTGAGCCAGCCCCAGCTAGGAGGCAGACCACTGGGTGGTCAGGAGCAGGGAGTGGGGGTGTGGGACTCTGGCAGCACAATCGGATTTGGCTCATGGGTCAGTATTGGCTCACCTCCAGAGGGTAGGCCTTCCGCTCCGAGTTTTCCAGGCGAGAACCCCCTCCATAAAATCTCTCCTAATCCTTTTCTCTGGGCTTGCCACCTGCCTAGGCCCTCTCCAACTGCTGTCACGGGACAGTTCAAATGTGGGGCTCCAGTCAATCCCCCCCATCTCCTCGCAGCCCCAGCTCAAGAGACCACTGGCTCACACTCTGGGCGGGCTTGTCCACCACCAGGTAAGAGCCCTTCCTTTTACCTCCTCCCTTGGCTTTTCTCCTCGGGCTGCTCAGGGCCAGTGTGGGCCAAAAGGAAAGGCCTGTCCCAATTACTGCAAATTGGAATCATCTAGGGAGCTTTTAAAAATCCCATTGTCCAGGTCACACCCCACAGATCAGAATATCTGGAAGTGGGAGCCAGGAATCAGTATTTTTTTAAAGTTTCCAATGAGCAGCAAAGTCTGGGAACTTCTGGCCTGTTCCCATCAGGGCTGAGTGGTGGGCCCAGGGCTTGGCAGGGCCTCTCAGGCAAGCTGTCAAGCAGAGCAGTAGTCCAAGAGAAGAGAGAGAAACAGACACTTCACCCATTAGTGGGGCATCCACCTACCACGGCCACTATTGAAGACATCAGCGGAGTATTATGTAGTCAGGCAGACATGAAGTCAGATCTTGGCTTGGCCTCTTATTAACCATGTGACCTTGAATAAGTCAAATGAGCTCCAGAAGACTTCACAGTAAATTGAGGAAAAGAAAACCTACTACCAGGGTGGTTTGAGGACTCAGTGGTATTGTTATTACCCACCTCCCTCCCAGGAAGTGAATTTTTCAGCTGCCAGAACTGTGAGGCGGTGGCTGGGTGCTCGTCGGGGCTGGACCCCTTGGCTCCTGGGGATGAGGACAAGCCCTACAAATGTCAGCTCTGCCGGTCTGCCTTCCGCTATAAAGGCAACCTGGCCAGTCACCGCACGGTGCACACAGGTGAGGGAGGGGAGGGCCCCGCCTTCGTGCCCGCGGGCGTCCTGGGGCGGAGTCCCTGACCTCCCTGCCCCCCTGATCTCCCTGCTCCCCTGCCTCCAGGGGAGAAGCCCTACCACTGTTCCATCTGCGGAGCCCGCTTTAACAGGCCGGCCAACCTGAAAACGCACAGCCGCATCCATTCGGGAGAGAAGCCCTATAAGTGTGAGACGTGCGGCTCGCGCTTCGTGCAGGTACGGAGCGCATCTCCGAGCCGGCTCGGAGGCAAATTTGCCAGAGGGCCGGGCGGGCCGTCAGGGAGGGTTCTGTGCCTCCTAGACGCGCGGTCTGAGGTCTCCTCCCTTCCCAGGTAGCGCATCTGCGCGCGCACGTGCTGATCCACACCGGGGAGAAGCCCTATCCTTGTCCTACCTGCGGCACTCGCTTCCGCCACCTACAGACCCTCAAGAGCCACGTTCGCATCCACACGGGGGAGAAGCCGTACCATGTGAGGACCCGACCTGGCCTGGCGTTTACCTAGGGGCGGAGCTCTGAGAGGAGCTGGCCTGGCGGGCCCCGGAGCCCCCCGAAGTGGGCGGAGTCCTGGAAGATAAGGGGCGGGGCCGGGGCAGGGAAGCGCGCGCACAGAAGTTAGGCTCCCGGGCTGGGCGCGGAGGAGCTGGGGGTGGAAGGGGGTGGAAGGGGGCGGGGCCTCTCCCCGCGGCCTCCGCAGAGGATCTGGGGAGACGCGAGGACCGGAGAGCTTCTCTTCCGCCGAGAGCCGGACGGTTGCTCCTCGGGGGTGATTGTGGAGGGGGCAGGAGCTGACCGGCTGTCCTCCCGCAGTGCGACCCCTGCGGCCTGCATTTCCGGCACAAGAGTCAACTTCGCTTGCATCTGCGCCAGAAGCACGGAGCTGCTACGAACACCAAAGTGCACTACCACATTCTGGGGGGGCCCTAGCTGGGCGCCCCGCCCAGATCCCACGCGCTTCCCGGAACCCGGGACGGCCGCGGGCTCACGTCTGGCTTCCCCGTCGGGCTTGCGCATGGGGGGCGTGCGAGGCCCCTCCGGTGTCAGAAACTGCCACCGCCTTAAATTCTCACTGGGGAGAGCAGGGGTGGCAGATCTCCGCTTGATCTGCCTCTGTTTTGCTGGTCAAAACCTCTTCCCCACAATCCAAATTGTTTCGGAGGAGACAGCCAGCTGGGAGCTGCGGGAGCGCAGGGGGCATGGAGGGAACGCGCCTCCACCTGCGGCCCCCCTCTCATTTGGTTTCTCTGTAAATATAATTTATTGAGGCCTGTGGGTAACACCAGGGCCTTCATTCTATTGCATTTCCCACGTCCCTCTCCCACAAGTGTGATCAGATGTGACCTGAAGCACAGCGTGTGAGGTCACAGCTCTGCGGGCAGAGATGAGCACTTGGCTGTCTTCCTTCGGCTTGACTGTTCTATGTGTATTCTTGTCATAACTTTCATCTTTACAGTTGTTGTTTCTCCTATCCGTTTGCTTGTCGGTTCATTGAAAATGGAGAAAGGGTCTCTCTGTGTCCCGTCCCTTCCAATCCTAGGTCTGGAACCTTATTTGTTGTAGGGCAGCTCTGGGGACATGTGGGGTTGTGGAATTGGGTCAGGAACCCTCTTTGGTATTCTGGGTATTGTAGGTTCTCTAGCAGGCTAGAACCGCGTATAGACTGTCCTCGGGTTCCAAGACTCAGAGGAAGGTTTTTTGGTGAGCTGGAAACGGAAGTAAGAAGTGCTTCCCGCAGGCCGTGGATGTGGGGGCTTTGGCAGTCTTGGAACAGGAGGGATGATTGGAGAGGCTTTCTCATATGGCCCTCACGGGCCCATGAGTCTGGTCACCTAGGTTTGGCTGCACTGTGTCGATCTGTCATGAGTTGGGCTTTAGTTGAGCCCAGAATCCTCGCACTGGGGCCTGTTCTCAGCACTGGGTTGATCCCTTCCTTATCAGAGATGATGCAACCTTTTCTGATTCTGCCCAGACTCTAAGAATGCTATGACCTACGGGAGAATTGTTAAACTCTATCCTGACTAAGAGATGAAAAATCGTACCAGTCCTTAACTGTGGAGGTGTCTGGGTTCCAGTGTTCCTTGGGGTTCTCTCTGCCTGGGACAAGCCCCTTCTTCCTTTAGTGGGTTTTTGGACATCTTCTGGCAAGCGTCCAGATTCCAGAAACTTCTTTGCCCCTAGAAGTCACAGGTGCTTGGTAACTTTCTTACCTTAGAAAAGCTAGGTCTGTGACCTGGCCTTCCTGTCACTGCATTCCTGTCTGGAACCAGTGAATGCACTAGAACCTTCCACAGGGAGAAAAAAGGGGCTGAGTTCCATTCTGGATTTGCTGTAGTTTGGGATTATGATTGGAATTACTGTTGGGATTAGGGATTTAGAAGATTTAAAAGAGTAATTGACTGATGGTCCTTCTAGTTGACCAAGTATCCGGGTAGGATTAAGAGGTTGGTTGAGGGGCACAGTCTCCGTTGTAGGCCTAGTAGGTAGAAAGTTGGGAATGGGGATGCCTCTTAACTAGATGGGATGTCTGGAATGTGAGAGGATACTCTGAAGCCTTGATTTACAGTTCTTCCCCTGCTGCCTTGAGAAATGTTTGATTGTAGGGTATGGGTGGAGGGTAAGGAGCACTTTGAATTTCCGGGGTGGGGTATTGTTCCCTCTTCCTCCCCCCTGCAGAATTGAAGCAGGGAGAGAAAGCAGAAGAAAGATATGAGAAGGAACCATGAGTGTGTGTGTGTGTGTGTGTGTGTGTGTGTGTGTGTGTGTGAGTGTGAGTATTGGTTGGGCAGGTGGAGAGCGCCTAGGGCTAGAAATGATGGATCTTGCAAGATTGGAATCTTGGAATAAAGAACCCTCTCTGTGCTGCCTGCTGTGTCCAGGGTTCTTGCCTGGGAGGATCTGGGATTGGGGTGAAAGGCAGGGGGAAGAGGGTTCTTCCCTCCTCGATTCCATTTTGTATTCTGTGCCCATTCGACCGCCCCATCCCATCAGACACTTTAAATGGCCCTTGTTCTCCCCTTCCCTGCCCTTGCCTTCCGGCCCATTGTGTAGGAACCAGTGACCTCATGAAGTTTTTCCTGAGCCACCTGCATCCTGCTGAAGTCACTTCCTGCCCGAGGTGTGGAGGCAGCAGGGAGAAACCAGGAAGCCACTAATAATACCAAGAGGCTGGGGGATGCATCTGTTGTGGAGATCTTAATGCTTGGGACACCCCCTACCACTACCACCACCACCACCAAGGAAAATGGATAGGACTTGGGTCCGCTGAGGACAGCACAGAGTGCAGGTGGCAGTGAGAAGGTGAAGCATGTGGTTAGAGCCAACAGGCCAACTCTGCCCCTCCCACAGCAGTGGTGCCTTGGACTCTATCCAGTGCTCAGGGCATGCTTCTCTCCCACCCTTTCTCTGTCCCGTGTGTGTCCTGGGTGCGCAGCTCTGTTCTGCTGTGGGCAGAGGGTCACAATTCTGTTAGGTTACTTCCCTTTTGGATTTAAATTCCTCATCTGTGAAATAAGTCCATTAACGTGGTCTGCAGTTCCTGCCTACATTTACAGTCTGTGGTTGTGTTTCTCCATCTGAAAACTCATGACCTAGATGAGAAATAATTCTAAGTAAAACGAAACAAAGAATCTAAACTAACGCCCCCCCCCCCGCGAACTACAGCTTATGCCCTGCTGAAATGAGACCAGCTAAGATTACTTAGCCCCTGGTACCTGTCAGGTCCTAAACTAAGCATTCTTCTGCATAGCGTTTCTAATTCAATTCCCCTGACAGCCCTCGAAAGTAGGTACTATTATTACCCCCAATTTACAGTTAGGAAAAGCAACTGAGAGGCTGAGGTCTTAGCGGTCCTATGTACTCTGTTATACAGCCACATCAATTGCTATGGCTTGGCCTATTTCCCACCAGCCAAAGTTTTGACTCCATTTAACAAAACAAAGTTTGGGGGGTATGATTATTTTTATTTCCCACATATAAAATTATAGGGCTCAATATGCTTTTTAAAATTACACGGCCCAGGGGCGCCTGGGTGGCTCAGTTGGTTAAGCCTCGGACTCTTCATTTCAGCTCAGGTCATGATCTCAGGGTGGTGAGACAGAGCCCCGTGTCTGTCCCCACACTCAGTGAAGAGCCTGCTTAAGACCCTATCTGCCCCCAACTCACCCCCCAACCCCCCTCCCATCCGCCAAGTGTGCACAGGCACTCCCTCTCTAAACAAACAAACAAACACAGCCTCCCACCACTTGTCACTTGTCTGGGTATGAGCCCTGGAGCCCAAGTTGCAAGTCAGGGTCCTGGGGGGCAGGAATTATGATGAAGAAACAGAAACCCAAGCCATTGGTGTTATGTAAGGTGGAGAGACCATACTGGTTGGATAGGAGGGGCTGACCGCTGCGAGATAAGAGCTCCTCTCTTTTGTCAACCCCATCAGGAGATCAAAACCTGCTGTTAGGAAATAGTTTTGCCAGAGGGTGGAGGAAAAGGTTTCAGCCCCACTGAGGAAGGGGTGTAGTGGTGTCAGGGAGGCCCTGAGTGCACTCACGGCCGCCCTTCCTCTCCCGAGTTATTTTTGGTCTCTGTGACTTGTAGATTTCCTGTTAGCGAGGACAGAAGCAACAGGAACTGAGTCGCCACTGCAGACACGGACGCCAGCAGCCCAGCAGTCCGTTGCCCTGGTGTCTTCCTTGGCCCCTGAGCCCCTGGGGATCCAGGCATCTGGATTCCAGTGTGCTCGGGCGCTAGGACAGGCATTTCATTTGCGTCTCAGCGCGGAGCCCCTATGCTCACCCCGACCTGACCTTGCCACCGGGCCCCCCATTCAGCAAGCGGGTGTCCTCCTCTCCTGAACCGGTTTACCCACCACCCACCCCCATGAACTCCCTACGTGAGGGTCTTGGTGCGGGAATCTGGACGCGTTGGCCGGTTAGGTGGACGGGAGACGCAACAGCCTTGGGGTAGGTCCCTACGTCACGTGGGGCCCATCTAGTCGGCCTCCCGCGGTCCCCTCCTGACGCATGCGCCCCACTCACTGTCCCGGTCCAGAACCGAGCTCTAAGCCCCGCCCTGCCCTTCTGGCTCCACCCCCGGCTCAGGAGTCCCGCTTCCCCACCCGCGATCCGGGGACAGGGATGACCGCCAGGATAGACAGGTAGCTGACACTTGCAGAGATAGGACGGATAACCCGCACGGTGACCAGCGCGCTGCAGGGCGGGGGCCCAAACCCAGGGCCGCCTCCTGGCTCCAGGCTGAACGCCTCGACCCGCTGCGCGCAGCCCGCGGAGTCACGCCCCCGGGAGCCGCTGGCCCAGAGCCCGCCAGCTCTCCCCACCTAGGTCGCCCCGCCGGGGGAGAGGGGCCTCGCGCAGCCTCCCTGCCTCCCAGCCTCCCGGCCTCGTCGGTGCCTTCCTCTGCTGCAGCAGCCTGCCCTCCGCCGCGCGGCGGGGCGGCTCGGTGGGCAGAGGGGGAGGGTGCCGCGCCCCGCTCCCGCCCGGGCCGCACGGAGTGGCGGCAGCCCTGCTCCCTAGCCCATGGCGCACAGGGCCGAGCCCCCCGACGGGGGCTGGGGGTGGATGGTGGTGCTGTCCGCGTTCTTCCAGTCGGCGCTGGTGTTCGGGGTGCTCCGCTCTTTCGGCGTCTTCTTCGTGGAGTTGGTGGCGGCGTTTGAAGAGCGGGCGGCGCGTGTCTCCTGGATCGCCTCCATAGGGATCGCCGTGCAGCAGTTTGGGAGTGAGCGCCGCGCCTGGGTCCCGCGGCCCGCGACCCTCCCTGGGAAGGGCAGCGGGGTGCGGGGACGCTGGAGAGGAAAGGGCGGGGCTGGGGAGGATACTGGCCAAGGGCGCCAATGACTGTCTTCCTTTCTCAGGTCCCGTGGGCAGTGCCCTGAGCACGAAGTACGGACCCAGGCCCGTGGTGATGGCCGGGGGCATCTTGGCTGCGTCGGGGATGCTGCTCGCCTCTCTGGCTACTTCCTTGACTCACCTGTACCTCAGTATTGGGCTGCTCTCAGGTGAGGCCCTGGACAAGGGCAGGAGAGGCCAGCGGCCTCCGGACTTTGACCTTCTTCCTGCCCATTCCTGGAGGCTTAAGGAGGGGCTGCAGGAAAGTTTTGTCTGGCACCTGTACCCAGAAGGGAAGGAAGTCTTAGAGCAATGACTACACTGATCATCGTGGTGTGGGGATATTGAGAAATTCAAAGATGTCGAGGCCAGAATTTGCAAGCCCAGGGCTGGCGGGGCTGGAGTACCAAAGGAAGAATTACCGTGAAGTTGTGCCAGGCCTTGCAGCTGCGAAAGAGATACCATTATCCAGTTTACAGACAGACAAAGAAAGGCTCTCGAAGCTTATGTAACTTGGCAGACAGAGATCACACAGCCAGAAGTGGTTTAGCCCGGGCCTAACTTCCCAAGTTCGGATCCAGTTACCGTACACACAGGATTTCTAAGCCTCCACAGTCCCATCGGGTGTATTACCCCCGGCTTGCAGATGAGGAGACCGAGGCCGGGAGACAACATAAAATACCCAGGGTCATACAGCTCGAAACCAGGCCTAACATTCTGTAGCTGGGCAGCGGTGCGATTACCAGGTGCCCTGGGAGCCCTAACGGTCCCCCAACCCGTTTCTTCCTTTTTGACAGGCTCTGGCTGGGCCTTGACCTTCACTCCGACCCTGGCTTGCCTGTCCCGTTACTTCTCTCGACGGCGATCCCTGGCCACAGGGCTGGCACTGACTGGCGTGGGCCTCTCTTCCTTTGCCTTCGCCCCACTTTTCCAATGGCTGGTCAGCCACTATGCCTGGCGGGGGGCCCTACTGCTGGTGTCTGCCCTCTCCCTCCACCTGGTGGCCTGTGGTGCTCTCCTCCGCCCACTCTCCCTGAGGGAGGACCCTGGCACGGGCGGCCCTGGGGCCCAGCTTGCGTCCCTCCTGCAGCACGGCCCCTTCCTCCGTTACGCTGCCGCCCTTACGCTGATCAACACTGGCTACTTCATTCCCTACGTGCACCTGATGGCCCACCTCCAGGACCTGGATTGGGACCCGCTGTCTGCTGCCTTCCTACTCTCGGTCGTGGCTATTTCTGACCTCGTGGGACGTGTGGCTTCTGGGTGGCTAGGAGATGCAGTCCCAGGACCTGTGGCACGACTTCTGACACTCTGGACCACCCTGACTGGGGTGACACTGGCCCTGTTCCCCGTGGCTCGCACTCCCACGGCCCTGATGGCTCTGGCCGTGGCCTATGGCTTCACATCAGGGGCCCTGACCCCGGTGGCCTTCTCCGTGTTGCCTGAACTGGTGGGGACTGGAAGGATATACTGTGGCCTGGGACTGGTACAGATGGTTGAGAGCATCGGGGGTCTGCTGGGGGCTCCTCTGTCAGGTAAGGGGGATTGGGTTTCAGGGGCGGGGTCAGGGCTGCCATGCCATGCAATTTGGGGAGGGGACTATTTACGTTATAGTGTATGTGAATACTGCCGTCTGGAATAGCACAGAACACAGCCTGCATGGCCAGTCATAGCAGCCCCGAAGGGGGTCCACGGGGCAAAGAAATGGGAGCTGTGGAAAGACTCCGAGGAGCTCTGAGGACCCCTTGGCAGGGTGCCTACGGCTTGGGTGCTAGATGACCTGGCTGGACCCGGCCAGACATAGCCTGCATGGGTCTGGCCTTTCCCTTGGCCTACTGGGCCCCGGCCCAGGTGTCTGAGCTGTCGGGTCAAAGTTCTCCACAGCCCAGATGCCAAAACCTTCAGACCCTTAACTTTCTCCTCTTAACTATTAACTGAGAGTATAGATGGGAGGGCCGTGGTTGCTTGAAAGAAGGGCACGGGCATGCCTGCCCCGCTCTGGATACCCAAGTCTCTGCTGGCTGGCTTGGAGGCCCTTTCTGAAGGCAGGAGGGTGGCTGAAATTACCCCTCCAGAAACTACCTGTAGAAACCTTGGGGACGCCAGAGTTCTCGAGCTCATTCAGACATGCCTTGTGAGTTCGAACTCTTTTGAGATGATGGGCCAGGGATTACTCTCTTTCCTCCATCAGTCTCGGGAAATGGGTCACCCACGTGTGTTCTTTTTCTCTCTTGGACCTAGGCTACCTCCGGGACGTGACAGGCAACTACACTGCATCTTTCATGGTGGCTGGGGCCTTCCTTCTTGCAGGGAGCGGCATCCTCACCACTCTGCCTCACTTCTGCTCCTCGGCCTCCACCTCCAAGCCCCAGGACCTTGTCACAGAGGCAGTGGATACCAAAGTCTCTCTGCCCAACGAAGCACTGGGACAGGACTGAACTGCAAATCAGGGCCGTCAGACCCAGAAAGCCGGAGCTGGGCAGCTCCAGATCGTCTCCTCCTGGCCTAGCCTGGTGCCCACAGAACCACAGTGCCTTAAGCATCTTGAACGGCCTCCCCCCTAGGGCAGGCCTGGGGGGTCCTGCGATGCATGTACCAAGCCCTAGTATTTTGTCGAGGACTCCTATCTCTTCTTTGCTCCCACAGCCTTTTCCAAAGGACCCAGGAGCTCAGCCTGCTCCCCTGAGCTGTGAGTCAGCCGTGAAAACCAAAGGCCAAGAGACTTACTGTGTTTGACATGTGATCTCTAGTGCTGTCTACCAGCTTCCATCCCTGCAGGCAGATGTTTGGGAAAGGGGGATACCCTTTTGAGATAAAACTGAATAAGGAAACTGCATAATCGTCAGAACCTCAAAAAGAGCTGGGGCCCATATGCTTGGGTTGGCTGAATGGGCTCATGGCTGGGAAGTGGAGGGAAGGTACCTGCTTTAACCCTGGACTCTGCTGTCTGGACCACAGTCCTTCCGTCTGGCCCACAGACTTCCCCTTTCCCACTGTCCCTTGTGACTTAGAGGACAGTAGTGAGGACACAGGGTGGCTTGGGAGGGGAACTAAAGCTGCAAGAGCTGAAGTCTGGTCCAACATTTCCCTCAGGCCTGTGGAAGGAGCCTGAAATGCAGGGAAGAGTTAGCTGGGGGGTCTGGGTGGGGCAGACGGCCCCCTCCTGAGCCCGCACCCCCAACACACTCAAGCTGACAGGTAGGCAACTTCTCAGAGATTCCCTGTTTTGTTTTTATTGTTTTTTGAGAGGGAGAGAGAAAAAGAGAAAAAGTGACAGTGGAAGAGGGGAGGAGGGAGAGAGAGAGAGCACGAATCTTAAGCAGGCTCCACGCCCAGCGGGGAGACCACTCGGGGTTCCATCTCAGGACCCTGAGATCAGGACCCTGAGATCATGACCTGAGCCGACATCAAGAGTCAGAGTCTTAACTGATTGAGCCACTCAGGCGCCCCCTTGACTATCTTACATAGAAAGAATGTTCTCAGCCTCCTAGATTGGCTAACAGTCAGAGCTTGAAGGAGACTAGATAGAAATTCTTTACCGGGGGGAGTGGCTCAAACGAATGGTCAACAAGTGGTGTCCAGAGTGGACTGAGGGCCTCCAGGGGAAAGCAGGGCAACTTGAGGAGCAGGGAGCAGCTCCCCCCTCTCGGGGGGAGGGGTGGCCGGCCGGGAGGCCAGCCGGCAGGAGGGCAGCGCCCCTGGCAGCCCCATGTAGATGAAGCTGCCGGCGAGGATGAAAGAGCCGCATGCCAGGAAGGAGGCTGTGAAATCTCCCGTCTCGTCCCTTAGGAAGCCTGCGGGGAAGGGGAAAGGAATTCAGGGGCCTGGGATCCAGGGGCAGAGGATGGCCGCGAGCGGATCTGTTCGCTCAGGCCCTTACCTGACAGGGGAGGGCCCAGAAGCCCCCCAAGGCTCATCAGCATCATCACCAGCCCTGTGGCCTGGACCACACCGCCGACGCCCACCAGCCCCGGCAGCACACCGAACACCAAGGGCGCGTAACTTCCGGCGCTGAGCCCGTAGGCTCCCGCCGCGGCCAGCAGGGCCCCCCCGCAGCCCTCCTGGCTCCCCACCAAGGGCACCAGCCCCACGGCCAGCAGCCCCAGCCCGGTCAGAGCCCCGAACACCGCCAGCAGCCGCGAGAGGGGCACCCAGCCCTGGTCCGCCAGCCACCCGCTGAGGAGCCGCGCGCCCGCATCCCCCACCGCGGCCACCGCCACCACCAGCGCCGCCCCATAGCCGCCCAGGCCCCCGTCTAGAGCGTGAGGGGCCAAGTGCACGTAGGGGACGAAGTACCCGCCCCCGACCAGGGCTGTGCCCAGAGCAAAAACCAAGAAGGCCCGGCGCTCGAAGAGATCCAGGCCGAGGGCGGCTAAGGGCCCGCGGGGTGGGGCCGGGGGGTCGCCAGGGAGCACCAGGGGTCGCAGCAGGGCGCCGCAGGGGGCGAGGTGGAGGGTAATGGCGCCGAGAAGGAGCAGGGCGCCCCGCCAGCCGAAAGTATCAAGGACGAGCTGCAGGGTGGGCGCCAGGAGCAGCGAGGAGGCCCCGTTGCCCGTGAGGGCTAGCCCCACGGCCAAGACTCGACGGCGGGAGAAGTAACGGGACAGGGTCCCGAGGGCCGGGGCGAACGCCAGGGCCCAGCCAGAGCCTGCGAACGGACGGGACCGGGTCAGGACAGGGACCTGGGATGCCCGCCCCCGCGATCCCAGCCCTGCTTCTCGCAGGAGGCCCCGCCCCTTTGGCCTCCAGCCCCCAAGAAGCGCCCCTCACCGACATTGCCCCTTAAGGACCGGGGTACCCCTCTCCCCTCACCAGCAAGGACGCCCAGGCCAAGGTAGAGGTGCAGCAGACTGCGGGCGAACGCCGAGAAGACGAAGCCCAGCGAGGTGAGGACGCCCCCAACCATCACCACCGGGCGCGCCCCCCAGCGGGTGCTCAGGGCGCTGCCCACTGGGCCTGGAAGGGGGCGGAGTCAACGGAAGACACGCCTCTGGACCCCCAAACTTGATCCAACACTTCTCCTTGGCTGCTTGCCAGGCCTAGAACTTCTCCCCCAGCCTAATAGCTCCTCCCCTTGACCTCAAGACCCTCTCTTTTCTAGAACTCGGTCCCACCGGGCGCCCTTTTCCAGGTTGTCTGGTCATCGGGTGGGTTCTCCATCACTACACACACTCCGCCAATCCACCCCGGTTCCCGCCTCCCACCTCGGGGGCCCCCCTCACTGGCTGCCTGCTGCACCGCCAGGGCCAGGGCGCTGACCCACGCAGTATCCTGAGTGCTTCGGTCAAAGTGCTCCGCGAGGTCAGGGAGGGCAAGGCCCAGGGAGCGTAACAGCCCGTAGGAGAGCCCATTCACCGCGAAGGCTGCAGCCGCCACCACCCAGCCCCAGCCCCCGTCCGGGGGTCCAGCCGGCTTGGGGGTCATCGCCGTCTGGGGAAGGGGGAACACACCACGTCCGTGCCTCCTCTAGGGACCTGGGCATCCCTGAAATCCAGGTGCTGGGGGCTGGCCCAGGGTAGGCACGTCCCCCGGAGCACGGTAGGGCGGGGCGGAAGGAATGGGAGCTAGGCCTAGGGATACAGCTCCAGGGTCCGCGCGAGCTCCCGGGACCGGGTGACAGCCGGATCCCCCGGGCCTGGGACTCCCCCTCCCACACACACCCCTTCCCCCTTACCCGACCTCTCCGGGCGGTGGGGGGAGGGGAAGGGCGAGGAGCAGCTCGGCCAGGTGTTCTCCCCGCTTCCTGCGCGGGCGGGGCCCCAGAGGGGAGCGAGCGCCGAGATGGAGCCCCACCTGGACCGGCTCTCTCGGTAAACAGAGATCACCACTGGGGGCCTGAGCCACCTGGGACGCGGGGCTGCGGAGGGCGGGGGAGCTGACACCGTCAGCCAATCGGCCGAGCCGCGGGTGAGGCCAGACGCTGAGTCCCACGGGGATTGAATTATCCACAGACACACACCCCCCCCCAGCCCCCGCGGATCGAGCGGGAGGACTGAAGGCGGCCGCACCCAGCTCAAGCGCACGCACCTGCCGCCTGCTGCCCGCGGAGGGGACGCGTGGATTGCGATCCCCCGCAATCCCAGGGCCCGTGGGCAACACTTGGAAGTAGGGGTGATCCCCCAAGGCCTGCCACGATGAGTACTTTTGTTCTCGTCTTTGAGATGAGAACTTGGCTGGGGGACCAGGTAATTCTCGGATATCTAATCACTGACCTCCACTGAGTGCCCGTTCTTTGCTCAGCAATTACCGGCCCTCAAGGGCGGAGAAGGAGGAAGAGGCTCCCTCTTTATAAGGAGCTGTGATGTGCCAGGCACTCGACCCACGTCGCCTGTTCACGCCCACAAGGAACCGCTGAAGGTGTCGTGCCCGTTTTACAGATGAAGTCACTGAGGAATAGAGAGGTCAGGTGCCTTGTCCCCAAAGCACCCAGCTTAAAGATGGTGGATATTTGAATTGAATCTGTCCAACTGCAGAGGGTACAGGGAGAACAGACCTAGGACTGAAATGCCCCAGTGGAGGGAATGGCCTGGGCACAGTTGGATGCCCCACTGGCCTGGAAGGATCCCTGGAATCAGAATGGCTGAAGACTTCGATTCGGAGTTTTAAAACAAGGTAAAAAATCCAAGAATTGAATGCAGGCAGGGATTTCTTGGAAAACTTGATTTTAAAGTGTCCTTTCCACATTGGGGTGAAGGTTACCATTGCTTTACTTGAGCTATTTGAATCAAGAGATGCGTTCTTGGGTTTAATGATTACGCAGTATCAGAAAATTTGGCTCTGTACGGCTTGGAGCCCGCATCACCCCAGGGCCACGCGGTGGCAGTGTTTCCTAGTTGTTGAGAAAGTAGCTGCAAATCGGAGGAAAACAACCCCGTTTCTCTACTTCGGATATTAGGCCTCTCACCACCAAAGGAACACTTCCTCCGCATTCCATCTCCCTCCCCTCTGTCCTGCGCACTCTTCCGCCAGCATCAGCCATAGAGCCTCACCTGCTCCAAGGACAGGCCTAGCTTTTCCTCACTCCTGAGTTTTTGCATCTGCTGTCCCCTCTCCTTGAAATGTCCTGGATGGGAAACAGGCGTCCTTAAAGGTGTACGGTCCTGCCATGGGCGCCCTAGGACAGTGGTCTCACTGGATTCCCCAGCCTGGGCTGCTGTTGTGGGAGACACCTGGCAGGTGAAGCCCGCAGATCCTCAGCCACCAGGGGTGGAGGGGGAGCGGGCTACTTCCTGAGTTGGCTGCCGAGGACTCTGTGGCAAGCAGAGCCTCCCCCCCAATCTGAAACCAATCACACCCTCTCCTAGGTGGGGTCCACATGCCCCCCAAGCCAAAGAGGAGACTGGGCCCCTGGGTCTGGGAGTTGTACAAAGTAACACTGACCACCTTTACAGGATACTCATGAACCCAGAGGGCATCCCAGAGCCTGGGACCAGGGCGATTGGTCGTCAAAGGGCGCAGTCCTCTTTTACCCTGTGGTCTCATATTCTCAGCCAAAACGACCATCACTACACATCTTTTGCTTATGGGGCTAACACAGCGCTGACGCTGGGAGAATGGACTCCCGAGCTGGACTCCCTGGGTTTGAATCCCAGCTCCGCCGCTTATCCGCTGTAGGACTATAAGCAAGGTACGTGCCTCAGCTTCCTCATCTCTAAAATAGGGCTCATAATAGCAGCCGCCTATTATGGTAGGGTCGGTATGGGGATGGAGCGAGTCACTGTGTGGACACACACGCGAGTACGGGACCTAGAGCAGTGCCGGCAATGGGATGTGTGTCAGTCCCTTTGCTGCAATTGTTGGAGGGGCCTGGCTGGACCCTCCAGGGCCGCCGCCTCTCCCCACCTCTCCCCACTTCTATTCCTGCCTCGATGGCAAAGAACCACATGGTCCAGAAAGAACCAGGTGTGGTGCAGGCCACAGGGCTGGTGAGTTCTCGGCAGAACTAAACGGGTTATAAGATGTGAATGGTGACAAAAAGAGGTGAAGTTACCTTTTTTTTGCTTATGGTGAGTGGTTTTCTTAGCATTTTCCAAAGGTCGTGAGAAAATGCTAGTAGTCTCCCTATCTCGACTCTAAAAACAAAAAAGAAAGGAGTCAAAATAAGTTTTGTTCATTCGCTCCTTCGTACAAGATATTTCTAGATGCCTGGCCGTGCCGGATGCTGTCCTTAGGGCTGGGGGTACAACCGTGAATGATCCAGTCTCTCCCCTCCGAGCCCCCACAAGCAAATTAGGGAAAAGGTGAAATGCAGAGAGCTCAACACAAGGAGAGGGACATAGACACCACAAGGTGCAGCTTGGGAGCTGCTGACTCATTCCGCTCTCGGGCCTGCTGGGAAGGCTTCGCCGAAGAGGAGCCCTTTACGCGGGGTCTTGAAGGATGAGTAGGAGTTTGCCAGATGGTTGTGTGGGCAGGGGCATTCCAGGCAAAGGGAGAAGCTTGTGGAAAATCACAAAGGCACGAACCAGCCTGGCATATTCTTTATGGTTTGGGGAGCTGCAAATAGCAGCTCTGAGGAGACGAGGGAGCGAACAGGAGGATCGCGTGGGACAGAGGCTCCCATCGTCACAGGTCTTGAAGGCCAGGTGAAGGAATGTCGATGTTTCCCCGGAGACGGATGCTTCTCAGAAATTTCCCCTGCTGTAGCGTTCGCTGGTGTTCAGTGATATTCGCCGCTGAGCACAGAGGATGAGGGTTCACGCCAGTCGGAGGGGACAGGAGAGTCTGGGGCGAGATGCCTTTTCCTGACATGGGAACTTTCTTTGAAACATGTTGTTGTACATTGAAAATTCATGTGGAAGTTGGCATCCCACTTCATTCTACTTCATAATCTTTTTTTTTAAGTTTCAGTTATTTAAGTCATCTCTACACCCAACGTGGGGCTCAAACTCACGACCCTGAGATCAAGAGTCACTTGTGTTTCTGACGGAGCCAGCCAGGCACCCCCCCCTCCACTTCATAATCTTTGATGTGTAGGAAAATCAGGCTTTAAATAACTAAGTAAATTATTTCCGTCTTTCTGCCCAGGTCCCCACTGGTGGGGGGGGAGGCCCCCTGCAGGGAGTCATACCCCGTCCCCACCCACTGCCGATTAGCAGTGGATGCCCCCCCCCC
>NC_048234.1:1940563-1955835 GCF_002007445.2 Ailuropoda melanoleuca
CCACTTCATAATCTTTGATGTGTAGGAAAATCAGGCTTTAAATAACTAAGTAAATTATTTCCGTCTTTCTGCCCAGGTCCCCACTGGTGGGGGGGGAGGCCCCCTGCAGGGAGTCATACCCCGTCCCCACCCACTGCCGATTAGCAGTGGATGCCCCCCCCGTCCACCTCACCCCCTCCGAGCCTTCTCAGCCTGCAGAGACATCATCGGTCTTTGTCTTCTGTCCCTCATCCCCACATAGCCCTGGAGGCGGGACCCTGCGTAACTGATCTCTGCGGAACATTGGCTGAGACAGAAGTGAGCCAGCGACTGGCGGACAGAGCAGACCCAGGGCCTGGTGCTCCACGGAATGGGGCGGGATCATCAGGAGCGGTCCCGTGGACCAGACCCGTAGTGCCTGCCCCCATGGAGAAAGGCCCAGACGTAGATGCTGGGCCAGGTCAGGTCTTTAGGGAGGTCCGAAAAGAGGGTCAAAGTCTGTACATAATTTGCTTTGGGGACCAGGGGATGTGCGAGTGTGTCCGGGTCCGTGATCTCTCAAACTGCCTTGGGACTTTCTCATGGGCACGCCTGCAGGAGGCTCCCATTGGGGAGGCCCTGAGCTGGGCTCAGCTGGGCCGGGGTCTACCCACTGGGGGGTGGGGGCCCTCTGCTAAAGGTAGCTGAGAGGGAAGGGAAGAGGCCAGGAAGAACGGCTCTATTGGAGGTACACAAAAATAGGAGACTTTCCAGAGTTTGGCCCAGCTGACCTTCGGCTTCTATGTGCCTAATAAAGGAGCCTCTTAGCCCTCACCCCCAAAATCTCCCTTTTCAGCTCACCCAGAGATCAGGCTTTGGGAAGTCAGCGTAGACCTCCGGGGCCAAACCCAGGGCCTGGAAAAGTGGAAGGAAACAGGGCACAAGGGTCAGGATGTGTGGTTTGGGGCCAGGGAAGCATAGCTGCTGAGAGGCTCTGGGAAAGGGGGGTAAAAAGGCATGGGGGGGAGGCTCCCACTCAGGGCAGTGGGGCTCACTGCGGGTAGGGAACAAGTCTGCCTGGGTGACCGCATATGAATGGAGAACCGAGCCACGTCCCCTGAACTGCGTGGGGGGGCTGGGACGGGGTAAGGAATTTACTGAGTCTGCAGCTGGGGGAGGCTGGTGCTGGGGTCACCATGGGAACCTGCAAGAAGGGGCTAAGGCCCGAGTCAGGCTGGAGCCAGGACCCGGGCTGGCTGCACTGGCCTGGGAGTCCTACCCCACCCCCTATTCCTCACTTACTCCCTCTACCAAGTTTGCCCCCAGTGCCCCTTGCAGGCCCCCTGCCACCACCCCCACCTCCCCAGACCCCTTCCCAAGCTGAAGGTCTGTGGTCTCTGGCTCCTGGATCTCTCTGGACAGTCCAGTTTCCAAGGACAAGCGTCAGGATGGAGGGAGCACCCAGCTAAAGGCTTCGAGTCTGGGCTGTGTGTCTAAACATCCGAATGTGTTTGATCTGGCATTTTCTGGTACCGGGACTTTGGCTAATGTCTGTATCAAAGTTCTTTTTTTTTTTTTTAACACTTTTTTTTTTTTTAAGATTTTATTTATTTATTCGACAGAGATAGAGACAGCCAGCGAGAGAGGGAACACAAGCAGGGGGAGTGGGAGAGGAAGAAGCAGGCCCATAGAGGAAGAGCCTGATGTGGGGCTCGATCCCATAACGCCGGGATCACGCCCTGAGCCGAAGGCAGACGCTTAACCGCTGTGCCACCCAGGCGCCCCTGTATCAAAGTTCTTAATTACAGGCTGTGGACACCAACTGTGACTTACTAAGGAGAGAAATGATTGATTACAGGCTACTAAGTAGTCTCAGAATTACCCAGAAGGCTACGGAACTGGGTTTGGCAGAACGTGGGCCTGCCGTGGGCCTCAGTGAGTTGCCAAGGCCACTGTTGTCACCACCAGACGCTAGACGTTGCTTCTGGCTCTCTGCCACCACCNGCACCAACTATGACTTACTAAGGAGAGAAATGATTGATTACAGGATACTAAGTAGTCTCAGAATTACCCAGAAGGCTACGGAACTGGGTTTGGCAGAACGTGGGCCTGCCGCGGGCCTCAGTGAGTTGCCAAGGCCACTGTTGTCACCACCAGACGCTAGACGTTGCTTCTGGCTCTCTGCCACCACCGGGCCTGGAAACTGCTGCTCAGAATGTTCTCTGCCTCCCTCACCACGAGCTCCAGATTCAAGGCCAGAGTCCATGCTCCTGACCCCCTGAACCCTGGTCACAGGTTCTCATCCTGGCTGAAAGGGACACCAGGAGAGAGAGCACCTGGGGCTTTGAGCGTCCTCAGGTAGATAGATTCTTCCTCCCATCAAAAATAACGAGGGACATGTCCATCATATCTCGACAAAGCACAGATCAAGCGTAGGTCCCCCTCCATCCCGTTTCCTCCTGTTCTTCTGGCCATAGACAGCCACCCCTTCATGCCCCCACCCCACCCACCCCCATCCAATGTCTTCTCCAGCCCCCTGCACCGCCTGTCTTGATTTGAGAGGGGGGAGTCGCACCAGAAAGGGCCAGGGGTGAGGCCTGCAGTAACCCAACCTCTGAGCTACCCCAGCACTTGTTGGGCCCATTGTCTGCCTTCCCAGCCCCGGCCGGGGGCCTCGCCTACGACTTAAATGACTCAGCCTCTTAGGGGTTCCACTGTGTTTTATAGTCCAAAATGGCTTGTCTCATGCTGCTGACAAGCCCCGGATCTGCGGTCGGGCTACCGGGACCCCAGAATCTGCTTCCCAGATGAGCACTATCTACGGGACCAAAGCCAAGGTGGGAGGAGACAGGGAGTGAGAGAACAGGTTTTCCCACCGCCCCCGCGAGGATGTAACTTAGACTTCCTGGAGTGTGTCATGTGTCAGGCAGAGTCGGGGGGGCCAAGTGAGCCCGGGGGGGGGGCCTGCTTTCTTTCCCCAGGAAGAGCTCCTTGCCAGCACACTGGGAGGAGTGGGTGGGCAAGTCCCAAAGCTGCTGGGAGGGTCTGAGGCCCTGAGAGGCCCTGAGGCCACAGGACCTCTTCTTGTCTGTGCACAGGGTGGGTCTTTCCCTTCAGTGTCTGGGCCACCAACAGAGCTCGACTTGCAGGCCCCAGTCTCTGCCCCGCCCGCACGCCAGGGTCCCCGCCTCTGCAAAGCCCTCTCCAGCCTCTCTCTGCTTGCGGAGCCTTCTCAGTCCTGAGCAGTCTCTCTCCCTAAGGGTCCCTTCTCTCTATCCCGTTAAGCAAGCAGCTTTACCCAGTTTTCTTGCCCGACCTCAAGTCTGGGCTTATCTCTCTTTCCTGATTTGAACAGGGTGGTGGCAGCGGGTGTCCTGGGGGGGGTGGCAGGTCACATCTGGATGGGCCAACAGAGGTGAAAGCGAGGCCTCAGGCATCTGGTTGACCAGCTGCCTGCAGAGGCATCCTGATTTATGGGTCATGAGCCTACCCCTCCTGGACCCAGAGATCTGGGAGTTGGGAAGTTGGTGCTGAGGGCTCAGGTGCAGATGTTTGGGGGACAGTGGCCTGCAATTGCCGAGAGCAGTGAAGAGCAGCGTGGGGTAAGATTGGAGCCTGAGCTCCGTAGTCCGTAAAGGCTGGCTGTTCTTAGGTGGCTTGTGGTTTCTGGGCTTATTTTCCTGTTGTCCTTGAGGAGAGCTGGTTTATCCCCTGAGTACACAGGGCTTAGAGCTAGAAGCTTTCCAAGTGCTTACAGACAGGTTACGGACCCAGAAAAGCTTACTGAGTCTAAAATAGAAAAAGAAGGGGGCTCTTGGGTGTCTCAGTCAGTGAAGTGTCTGCATTTGGCTCAGGTCATGATCCCAGGAGGTCCTGGGACCCAGTCCCACATCCGGCTCCCTGCTCAGTGGGGAGTCTGCTGCTCCCTCTCCCTCTGCTCCTCCCCCCACTCGTGTTCTCTCTTTCTCTCACTCTTTCTCTCAAACAAATAAATAAATGAAAGAAAGAAAAACATTTAAAAAATTAATAAAATACAAAAAGAATACTGTAAACACCTAAATTAATAAATGCTTCAATAAATCTGTGCAAAACATAATATTAGTCCATCAACTTCTTTGTTAAATTTCATATTCTTTTTTTTTTTAAAGATTTTATTTATTTATTTATTCGACAGAGATAGAGACAGCCAGCGAGAGAGGGAACACAAGCAGGGGTAGTGGGAGAGGAAGAAGCAGGCTCACAGCGGAGGAGCCTGATGTGGGGCTCGATCCCATAACACCGGGATCACGCCCTGAGCCGAAGGCAGACGCTTAACGACTGAGCCACCCAGGCGCCGCTAAATTTCATATTCTTAAAATTTCATGACATTCGAAAACAGTTTGTGGGGTAGTTTTTCTCACTTCCCAGAATTTCCTAAATGTTCATGGATTCAATCAGTTCCTTGTAGGCAATTCCAAAAAGAGAAAATCCTTTCAAAACTTGTAACAGCAAATGTATTTTGTGTGGAATGTAAGTGTATTTTGGTACACTCAATATTAACAGGTACCAGGGACACTGTAACCAGACCGCCTAGGTTTAAACTCTGGCTTCGCCACCTACCAGCTGTATGAGCTGGAACAAATGATTTAACCCATCTGTGCAATAGTTCCCTCATCCACGAAACATGATGGTAAGACAGCACCTACTTCTGAGAAGAGAAGGCAGTGATGATGGTGATGGCAGTCACGACAGCACCTTGCTACTATCAGCACAACTTTGTGGGATTGTCGTAGAGATTCAGCGGGTTAATATTTGTAAAGCATTTGGAACGATTCCGAGTAAGACGGAAGCTCTATTTTTTAAAACAAACAAACATGGGAGAGCTGTGGATTCCTCGGTGTTTGCTTATGTCTTTAAGGCTCAGCCAGTCGAGCACCCGACTCTTGATTTCGGCTCAGGTCGTGATCTCAGGGTCATGGTATCGAGCCCCCCATTGGGCTCCACACTGAGCAGGGAGTCTGCTTGGGATTCTCTCTCTCCCTTTCCCTCTGTCTCTCCCCCTGCTCTCTCTCTCTCTCTCTCAAATAAATTTATAAATAATCTTTTAAATATGAATAAGAAAAAGGAAACTCAGAATTACTAGAAAGATTTCCAGCAGAGAGCGCCCCCAGCAGCCACTGCCATCCTGGGCACAACAGTGAGGTTGAGACCTGAGCCGGTCCCCTGCAGGGGTGCTGGGGCTGGTGGGGCTGCGTGTGTGAATGGTGTCTCAGCATGTTGGTGTGGAGATGGCTATGGTGGGTGGCTTCCACTCAGAGGAAGATAGGAGATGGGTTGAGTCCCCTCAGATTCCAAACAGAACATCAGCAGTTTGATTCAACGCCTACCTTACCGTAATTCTACAAAATGCCCTGTTTGGACATGACAATGTTGATACAAGCAGCTTCCAGGGCCAGGCGGGGAAACAGGGTGATTCTCAAGCAGGAAGAGCCAGAGGGCGTGTAACCAATCCTTCTTTGACTTTAATGAATGTGACAGAGAGGATCCTACCTTTAAGAAAGGAGACATCCTGAGAATCCAGAAAAATCCCGAAGAGCAGTGTTGGAGTGAGGACAGCAAAGGCGGGAAGGGGTTAATCCCAGTCCCTTCTGTTGGGAAGTATAGCCCTGCCTGCACCTCGGGANAGGCAATTCCAAAAAGAGAAAATCCTTTCAAAACTTGTAACAGCAAATGTATTTTGTGTGGAATGTAAGTGTTTTTTGGTACACTCAATATTAACAGGTACCAGGGACACTGTAACCAGACCGCCTAGGTTTAAACTCTGGCTTTGCCACCTACCAGCTGTATGAGCTGGAACAAATGATTTAACCCATCTGTGCAATAGTTCCCTCATCCACGAAACATGATGGTAAGACAGCACCTACTTCTGAGAAGAGAAGGCAGTGATGATGGTGATGGCAGTCACGACAGCACCTTGCTACTATCAGCACAACTTTGTGGGATTGTCGTAGAGATTCAGCGGGTTAATATTTGTAAAGCATTTGGAACGATTCCGAGTAAGACGGAAGCTCTATTTTTTAAAACAAACAAACATGGGAGAGCTGTGGATTCCTCGGTGTTTGCTTATGTCTTTAAGGCTCAGCCAGTCGAGCACCCGACTCTTGATTTCGGCTCAGGTTGTGATCTCAGGGTCATGGGATCGAGCCCCCCATTGGGCTCCACACTGAGCAGGGAGTCTGCTTGGGATTCTCTCTCTCCCTTTCCCTCTGTCTCTCCCCCTGCTCTCTCTCTCTCTCTCAAATAAATTTATAAATAATCTTTTAAATATGAATAAGAAAAAGGAAACTCAGAATTACTAGAAAGATTTCCAGCAGAGAGCGCCCCCAGCAGCCACTGCCATCCTGGGCACAACAGTGAGGTTGAGACCTGAGCCGGTCCCCTGCAGGGGTGCTGGGGCTGGTGGGGCTGCGTGTGTGAATGGTGTCTCAGCATGTTGGTGTGGAGATGGCTATGGTGGGTGGCTTCCACTCAGAGGAAGATAGGAGATGGGTTGAGTCCCCTCAGATTCCAAACAGAACATCAGCAGTTTGATTCAACGCCTACCTTACCGTAATTCTACAAAATGCCCTGTTTGGACATGACAATGTTGATACAAGCAGCTTCCAGGGCCAGGCGGGGAAACAGGGTGATTCTCAAGCAGGAAGAGCCAGAGGGCGTGTAACCAATCCTTCTTTGACTTTAATGAATGTGACAGAGAGGATCCTACCTTTAAGAAAGGAGACATCCTGAGAATCCAGAAAAATCCCGAAGAGCAGTGTTGGAGTGAGGACAGCAAAGGCGGGAAGGGGTTAATCCCAGTCCCTTCTGTTGGGAAGTATAGCCCTGCCTGCACCTCGGGACTGGCTCTGATTGGGGGCCAGTGAGGTGGTAAAGGTCTCAGGATCGATGGGAGTGGTCACGTGGCAGGACTGCAAACAGGTGACTTCCCACTCACTCCTGTCCCACTGCTGGCTCAACAGAACCCAAAGAAGACTTCAGCAGAGCAGAGCTAGACAGAAGTCTTGCTGACAGCGGGACAATCTTTTTTATCTCCGCAATTTCTTACAGTTGTCCAAGGCAGTCTAGTTCATGTGTACATTCTGTTCTGTATGACCTTCTGGGACAGAATTACTCCATTCCCAGTAGCGTGGGTCGAGGTATGAAACTAGAGTTCATGCATTAACTGCCGAATTAGCTACTTTTGGGCAGTCGTGGCTATGCCCACGCGTCTAGAGCAGATGGGTATTTTGCCCCTTATTCTCAGGCAGNTCAGCACAACTTTGTGGGATTGTCGTAGAGATTCAGCGGGTTAATATTTGTAAAGCATTTGGAACGATTCCGAGTAAGACGGAAGCTCTATTTTTTAAAACAAACAAACATGGGAGAGCTGTGGATTCCTCGGTGTTTGCTTATGTCTTTAAGGCTCAGCCAGTCGAGCACCCGACTCTTGATTTCGGCTCAGGTCGTGATCTCAGGGTCATGGTATCGAGCCCCCCATTGGGCTCCACACTGAGCAGGGAGTCTGCTTGGGATTCTCTCTCTCCCTTTCCCTCTGTCTCTCCCCCTGCTCTCTCTCTCTCTCTCTCAAATAAATTTATAAATAATCTTTTAAATATGAATAAGAAAAAGGAAACTCAGAATTACTAGAAAGATTTCCAGCAGAGAGCGCCCCCAGCAGCCACTGCCATCCTGGGCACAACAGTGAGGTTGAGACCTGAGCCGGTCCCCTGCAGGGGTGCTGGGGCTGGTGGGGCTGCGTGTGTGAATGGTGTCTCAGCATGTTGGTGTGGAGATGGCTATGGTGGGTGGCTTCCACTCAGAGGAAGATAGGAGATGGGTTGAGTCCCCTCAGATTCCAAACAGAACATCAGCAGTTTGATTCATCGCCTACCTTACCGTAATTCTACAAAATGCCCTGTTTGGACATGACAATGTTGATACAAGCAGCTTCCAGGGCCAGGCGGGGAAACAGGGTGATTCTCAAGCAGGAAGAGCCAGAGGGCGTGTAACCAATCCTTCTTTGACTTTAATGAATGCGACAGAGAGGATCCTACCTTTAAGAAAGGAGACATCCTGAGAATCCAGAAAAATCCCGAAGAGCAGTGTTGGAGTGAGGACAGCAAAGGGGGGAAGGGGTTAATCCCAGTCCCTTCTGTTGGGAAGTATAGCCCTGCCTGCACCTCGGGACTGGCTCTGATTGGGGGCCAGTGAGGTGGTAAAGGTCTCAGGATCGATGGGAGTGGTCACGTGGCAGGACTGCAAACAGGTGACTTCCCACTCACTCCTGTCCCACTGCTGGCTCAACAGAACCCAAAGAAGACTTCAGCAGAGCAGAGCTAGACAGAAGTCTTGCTGACAGCGGGACAATCTTTTTTATCTCCGCAATTTCTTACAGTTGTCCAAGGCAGTCTAGTTCATGTGTACATTCTGTTCTGTATGACCTTCTGGGACAGAATTACTCCATTCCCAGTAGCGTGGGTCGAGGTATGAAACTAGAGTTCATGCATTAACTGCCGAATTAGCTACTTTTGGGCAGTCGTGGCTATGCCCACGCGTCTAGAGCAGATGGGTATTTTGCCCCTTATTCTCAGGCAGTGCCAATCAACCTGTGGAAAACGGATGGCGTTAGGACGGTGGGCACTGCTGATCCCGATTTATCGAACGGTTTTCCTTTCTCGTGCTGAAGCCATTCTATCAAACGGCAGTAGACCGCCCCCATCGGCCCCCGTGACGCAATCACGCAGCACGTGGATAAAACGCAGTAAGATGGCTGTTTCACTTCTAAAACCTGACCAGCTTATGACTCATTCTGACACTTCAAATCCTAATAATTCGGGCGCTGCTAGAGGCATTTACTTGTCTTCCTTTCTCGCCGGTGATTTGTGCATTTTCTCCAGGTTCTTGTCCTTCTCTTCCTCAATCCTACAAGTAGGTTAACTCTAACAGCAGTGCCTGTGTTCGTCGCAGATGAGACGCAGGCTGTGCAGCGCACCTTACGCGGTGCCCGGCATGAAGCTAATATTGGACGCGCTGAACGCCCAGCTGTCTGCCTTCCCCCAAGGGGTCACGGCAGGTTCACTCTGCCACACCCGCTAAACACACTCCTTACTCTTGGCTTTCCCTCCATGGTCAGGAGCCAGCTGCCACTACTCCAAACATCCTCGACCAGCAAGGACCCAGAGCTGCAAGTCAACACACAGCGAGCTCCCCACCTAGATGTCTCTCTCTTTTCATCTGGGAGGGAAACCACGCAAGCCCCAGCAGGTTTCCAAGGAATACTTGATCCTCAAATATCATTGGCCAGAACCGAGTCACATGTCTACCCCTAAGCCAATCACCACAAAAGAGAGTGGGCGTGCCCTGCTAGGCTTAAACCAATCATGGCAGGGCGTGGCAGTGGAGCGGGCAGGTTGCTGTGCGAGACCTGCATCCTGAGCGCAGGAGAGCGCCGGAGGGGCCGCGGAGCATGATGGTCTGCAGGGATGGAGAGGGATGGAGCACATGGCACCTAGGGGAGAGAGACCCTCAGGGCTCCAGCTGCCCTTTCCGGTCTCGCTCTAGGCTTCCGCCACTTCCCAGCCTTGGGTTGCCTGTTGGTTTCCTAGGGCTGCCGAGGAGCAACAGAAAAACCACAGAAGTGGATGGTCTCAGCTCTGGAGGCTGCAGCCTGAAATCAGGGTGTCGGCAGGGCCGGGCTCCCTCTGAAGCCTGGAGGGGTGACCCCCGTCCTCGCCTCTTTCTGGCTTTTGGTGGTTTGCTGGCAATCCTTGACAAGCTACGTGGGTGGCCACTGGCTTTCTTCCCTGTGTGTCTGCTTCTCTTCTCTCCTTATGTGGAGAGCGGTCATACTGGATTAAAGACCCACCTTACTCTACTCTGACCTCATCTTCTCTAATTACATCTGCCACCATTCTATTTCCAAATAAGGTCACAGTCACAGGTCCTGCTGGTTAGGACTTCCATACGTTTTTGAAAGACAACAATTCAACCCTTGACGGGTTGTGTGACACACCCTTGTACAACTAATGTCTTTCTGCATTACCTAAATCCAGAGATTTTCTGTAGCTTATAACCAAAGAGTCCTTCTAAGGATTCTAATAGGGGTTTGAACTAGTGCAAAGAAACAAGGGTCACACCCTATTCCTTCTGCAGTCTCATCCCCTCCTCACCTCTCCTTGTTTCCAGAAACAACTTAGAAAAGCTGACGTTATCGCCAACTAGTGGTTTTATCTTTTCAAACCAAAGTCCTTTATCAGAAGAGGGTCTCGTATAACTGAATACAGAAGGTTTGTTTGCAAAATTAGAGAGCCAGCATGGGCAATCTCTTAAAATTAAGGAAGAGGGGCGCCTGGGTGGCACAGCGGTTAAGCGTCTGCCTTCGGCTCAGGGCGTGATCCCGGTGTTGTGGNGTTATCGCCAACTAGTGGTTTTATCTTTTCAAACCAAAGTCCTTTATCAGAAGAGGGTCTCATATAACTGAATACAGAGGGTTTGTTTGCAAAATTAGAGAGCCAGCATGGGCAATCTCTTAAAATTAAGGAAGAGTCTTCCTTTTATTTATTTTTTTTAAGATTTTATTTATTTGAGAGAGAGAGCGAGCACAAGCAGGGGGGGGCAAAGGGAGAGGGTGAAGCAGATTCCCCACTGAGCAGGGAGCCCAATGCAGGGCTCCATCCCAGGACCCTGGGATCAGGACCTGAGCGAAATCAGACGCTCAACCAACTGAGCCACCCAGGCACCCCCAGGAGCAGTCTTCTTTTGAAATATATTCTTGCCAGTCAGAAGAAAATTCAGGATGGTGGTTGTTATTGTCTTACGTTGTGAAAACGTAGCTTTAACGTAGCACTTTTTTGTTCAATCTTTGAGCTTTCTGATGCATCAGCTGTCCCAGATTAGTTGAGTTTCCTCCTAGTCCCTGCCCCGCCTTCCGGACATTAATATTCTTAATATCCAGACCCTGTGTCTGCCTTCGGCTTAGGTCATGATCTCAGGGTCCTGGGATCAAGCCCTGCATTGGGCTCCTTGCTCAGCGGGGAGCCTGCTTCTCCCTCTCCCTCTGCCCCTCCCCCAGCTTGTGCACCTGTGCGCTCTCTCTCTCTCAAATAAATAAATTAAAGAAAATACATTTTATGCAGTTAGAAAATCCAAACCGTACAGAAAGATATTAAAGGAAATGCACGCAGGAGATAATATTCAGAGCAGGAGACGAGGCCTCTCTGTCCCCAGCTTCGAGCCTCTACATAGCTACTGTCCTGCCCACGCTCCGGGGAGCGGCCATCGCTCCCCTCGGTCTCTCTCCTGAGTTGGGGCAGGTATGCACTAAACCAAGACAAAAAATTCAGCTGGGTTTCTGAATGGATTTGCAAAGCTCATGACAGAAGCCACATTGTGAAGGCCCAGGTGACTACAGATTTGCAAGAGCCAGGCTGTGGAGGAGAAATCTGACTTTCAGTATGAGTAGACCGCAATGTCAGTGATGTGGCCTCAGGGCTGACCTCACACCCAAGTCCAGAGAGATCGCTGGGACAGAGCCAGACTCCCTGGGCTTGGAGAGATGCGGTTCCACCCAGGGAGGGGAGGCCCTGCAGAGAAAGCGGGGAGTCCCTGGTGTGGGTCCTGCACCAGGGACTGGAGCTTGGACAGTTGATGGGGTCAGATTTCTGGGGACAGGAAGACTGAATGTGCGCTGGGTTGGGGTTCAGCAGATCAGAGAGGATCTGTGCTTCTCAGATGAGGGGCTGACAAAGGCCCTGAGAGGGAAGCACCCCCCCCAGGGGGCCCCACCAACAAAGCAGATGGGGCAGCTGGTGTGTGGGCGAAGGAAGCTGAGGACAAACCCTGAGTCTCCCACCAGGACAGGTATCTACAGATTTCTGCATCCATAAAGGAATGTGCGGGAGGCTAAGCATGGCCAGCAGACCCAGAGGCCACGGGATTTGGGGCCGGGAGAAAGCAGGGTCATGGGTCTGGACCAGCAGCCCCAGGAACCTCAGCAGATCCCAGTGTGGGGTGTGGACACCTCGGCAGACCGCAGTGAGGACACTGGGAAGTCCCACTCCAACAAGATAGGCCACCTGGACACACAGCAGGAGAAGAGGGAAGGGAGAGAACCCAGAGTCGCCAAGCTGGAAAGGGACAGAAGGCTGCACGTGACGGGGCTGTCAGAACAGGCCAGGTGACTTTCTCAGGTCAGCCCTGGGGCCGCTTAGAGAGGATGAAGTCAAATCCCCTCATAGGGTTGGATCGCCCTGTCTGAGAAATACAGAAATACCGTGCCTGCTCCTCGGGGCGCCCCATCCTGGGCCCTGCAGCCTGCAGGGGCGGGAGGGGGGCAGGCGGGCATGAGGGCAGGTGGGGCTGCTCCCCCCACCCCCACCACCACCGGAGCCTCATCCTGACTGAACAAGACGCTGCAAGTGGCTGACACTTGGCCCCGTGCTCCGGGGCACGCTTCCTCTCCTTTCCACCTTTTCCCAGCTCCCTGATTCCTGCTTTTGCTCCACCCCACCCCAGGGAGAAGGAGCAGGACTGGAAGGGGTCAGAGGGGCCACCTGCTCTTCCTCCCCCTCCTGTCCTTCCTGACCTGAACTCCCCAGACTGTTGATGTCTCCGGATAGGTTTGACTGGGGTCCGGGGGAACACGTTCCTCTTCCCCTCGCCGTGCAAGCGCTTATTACAGGACAGAAGGGCTCATCCGTGGCTGTAGCACCCGGTCCCGGGCTCTGCCTGGCACAGCCACCTCCCAGCCACCGCACAAGATCCACGAGCCCTCACGGACACCCCAACGGACTCGCAGAAGCCTGCAGGTAGACTCCCCCATCACAGCCAGTGACCTGTGGGCTGGCTGTGCTGAGGGCTTGTAAAGAGAAGGGCAAACATCAGGAAGCTTTCCCAGCCTGGACACCTGATGCCACCAGGGGACCAAGGGGGGCCAACCCTCCAGGAGCCCAGGCCACTGCCCCTGCTTAGGCTCCTCGCGACAGGCTCGCTGGCAGGTGCCCACAGTTCTTTGAGTCGAGCAGTGAGCCTAGTAACAGAGCGCACGCCCACATCCGACAAGACCTTGGTGGCAATGCTCTGTGACCTCTGGCGAGTTGCTCTGAAATATCTGCTTCTCTTTGGAATATCACTTAGACATCGATTCCTCAAGGTACGCTGCCTCGAATTCCCCCCCATTGTAAATCCCTCTCTAAATCTGTGTTTCCCCCTTTGGGCTGTCATTCACTTACAGGTCGTAGCTCAAATGTCTGTCCCACCTCATGGGTGAAGCCCCACGAGGGAGGGCCCACACCTGCCCCTTTGCCTTTGCTGCCCCTTCGCTGGTGTCCTCTCAGCTCCCGGGATGGTTAGTCCTGATATTTAATGAAATGTTTCAACATGTTACTGTTCAGGAGCTCGCTTGCTGATGGACTTTGGTCTTTCTTCTCTTTCTACTCAAGTTTCAAACATCCATGAATGGCTCGTGAATTTTATGAAATATCTTCTGGAAGCTACTGTCATACTGATTTCTCTTTCTCCTTGGTTTTGTTCAGATAGAAAGTTACAATGATAGAATTCTAGATGCTGAGACAGCCTCGTGTATCTGGGTGAAATCTTACTTGGCCGCTCATTGTGCAATATTCTTTGGATGCACTGGTGATTTCTATCTGCCACAATTTCAGCGGGAACTTTTGTTGATTTACTTATTTGTATCATCGGACTGGAGTTTCTCTCTTTGAACCTTTTCAAGCTTTGGCCCCGAGGGTGCACTAGGTTCATAAAACTACACTTGTGCGGGGCACCTGGCTGGCTTATTCCAGAGAGCACGTGACTCTTGATGTCAGGGTCATGGGTTCAAGCCCATGGAGTCTACTTACAAAAAAAAGAAAAATAAGCTAGTGAGATCTCAATCTTTTCCTACAACCTAGAACGGTTTAAGTCACTTTGGAATAACCTAGTTATTTTTGAGATCAATAAAACTGGACAAACGGACCACCTCCTTGTTTTGTTTGTTTTAAATTGGTAACATACGCACGTGACACCAAGTTTGAAAGACAGAGAATTGCACCATGGAAATTTTCCCTTCCCTTTCTTCCCTAGCCTCCCCATCTTCCCTGGAAGACAGAAAGTCATCCTTTCATGTGTATTCTTCCCGAGATACTCTGTGTGCATTTACAAACAGATGTATTTTTTTTAATCCAAAGAGTAGCATCCTTCAAACACTATTCTCTACCTTGATTTTCCCATTTCACGACATACCTTGGAAATCTTTCCTTGTCGAGCTGGTTTCTTCTTTCTCAGGGCATGACGTTCCACTCGGTAGGCATGCCGTCACTTGAGGGGCACGCAGACTATCAACGAGCAGTGGAATGGTCTGCATTTTTGATGTTAACTGGTTTTGTCCAAGTGTTTTCTGGAGGAGTTGTACCCACACTCCCACCAGCTGTGTGGGCAGGTGCCTTTTTCCAAGCCCCCACCGACAAGGTGAGTTTAAAAAACCTTTTGATCTCGGGGCACCTGGGTGGCTCAGTCGGTGAGATGTCTGCCTTCAGCTCAGGTCATGATCTCGGGGTCCTGGGATGGAGCCCCCCTCGGACTCTCCGCTCAGTGTCAAGTCTGCTTCTCCCTCTGCCACCTGCTCATGTGCTCGCTCTCTGTCTCAAATAAATAAATAAAAAATCTTAAAAAAACCCATTTGATCTTTAACAGCCTGATAGATTAAATAGTGTGTTATGGTCATTTTAATTTGTATTTCTCCATTATAAGTGAGGGTGAGCATCTTTCTACGTGTTTAAGAGCCATTTACATTTTTGATATCAACTGTTTGCATATTTCGTCAACTTTGTGACTGTGTTGACTTTTTACTCTTTGTAAGAGCCGGTAATATATTCAGAAAACTAGCCCCTTCGTGCTTTCTGTGTTGCCAACACCCTCAGCTAATTGCCCTTTGACTTTGTAACTTTTTCTCCACGCAGCTTTATTGTATGTTTTTGCTGTTAAATCTTTTCTCCTGCAACTCCTATGTCATACTTTTTTAAATTTTGTTTTATTTTTTTTAAAGAGTTCATTTATTTATTTGAGAGAGAGGGCGAGAGGGCAGGAGCGGAAGGGACAGAGGGAGAAGCAGACTCCCCGCTGAGCAGGACCCCAGATCGTCACCAAACCGAAGTCAAGAGCCAGATGCTTAACCCCGAGCTACCCAGGCGCCCCTGCGTCATACTTTTAAAAGGCTCCTCACTCTGAAATTATAGGAGAATCCTCCCCTGTTTTCTTTTAGTGCTTCTATTATTTCAATTTTTATATTGAACTCTCGAGTC
>NC_048234.1:1955935-1964026 GCF_002007445.2 Ailuropoda melanoleuca
TAATCTACCCCCATTATTTTCTTTTTCTAGAACTTGCCTAGATATTCTCGCTGCTAAGTAAACTTCGTATGATGTAGAGAACGAGCTTATCTACTTCCAAATATATCCTCCTTTAACCATCCAGATGCGACCGTCTCTGATTTTCAGCCTGTGCCGAGTTTCCGTCCTCTTGGATGACTTCAGTACATTCCTCCGTTGCTGCTTGCAAAGAACTTCCTTCATCATTTCCCATTTCTATCTATAACTTGCTCATTAAATAGGTTGAACATGATCGGGAACGATCAAGAAACAGCTTTCCTCGTCGTTCTCCTTGATGGGGGCTGAGGGGCTACTCTGTCCCTTTTCTTCCTCGCTCTTTCTCTCCCGGTCCCCTCACTGCGTTTCTCTTTGCTCCCCCAGGGTTGACGCAAAGGAGGCAGAGAAGTGAAGCAGAGAGTCCCGCGGTCATACATCACTGGTGCTGTTATGGGGTCAGGTGGTCTTCAAGGCGGGCATCCAAACACCGGCTCTTTCGTGGGGTCTGCTGCTGGTGCCTCTGAGACCCCATGGGACGCGCCCTCCCCCAGCGGTCCCTCGAGAGGAGGAGGCACTCCCTGTGGCGGTCGCCCCCAGCTCTGCCCAGAGAGCAGCTGAGCACCCGCAATCTTTCTGCCTCGCCCTGCCATGCACTCGCTCCCTGCAGGTCAACCCTAGATGTCTCGAGCTGGAGCAGGAACCTGTAAACCCACGCTAGCCCTTGGCTTCCCGAGGCGCCGCTGCCACGGCTGACATCCCGCCACCGCGGAAGCTCACTCCTTCCATGCAGTCCTCCAGGCTTGCTGGTTCTCTGACATCCCTGTCCATCCAGACAACCAAGTGCAGCCTGCCCCACTGATGCAGGGGGAGCTCCAGCCCCAGTCCTCTGCCTCCAGACTGTTACTGCCAAGAAGGGCATGCTGGCTCTCAGATTTCCAAGGACACATCCAGAAGCTTCTCTGAAGCTCTCCCGTGTCCCACTCAGAGGGCAGCTCAGGGTGGGCCCAGGAGTCCCTGGGGTTCGGCCACCACCCAGCCAGGTAGTGGGATACCTCCCAAGGGAAAAAAGCCAATCCTGAAAGGCTAATAGGACATGAGCCCCTTTCTGTAACCTTGGCAACGTGACAAGATTAGAGTGCCAAGAACAGACCTGTGGCCGCCATAGCTGGGTCGTGGGGGAGTGTGACTCCGCTGCCCTGGCAGAGCTGTGTCCCGAATGGGGTCATGACGGGGTCACGGCTACTGCAATCTACACGAGTGGTAACTTTTCTAGAACTCTACACCAAAGACAAACAAATCAAAGAATGCATTTAAAACTGGTGAAACCCCCAGAAGGGCTGTGGTTTAGTTACCAATATTGTAGGTGCGTCAGTGTTCTGGTTTTGAGAATTCCAAGGTCCTGCATGATGTCGCCATCAGGGGAGGGGGGCAGTATGAGGGAGCTCTTTGCACTCTTTTTGCAATTTTTTCTTTTTTTTTTTTTAAGACTTTATTTATTAATTTGAGAGAGAGAGAGAGAGAGAGAGAGCAGGAGAGCAGAAGCAGGGAGAGCTGCAGGCAGAGGGAGAGGGAGAAGCAGGCTCCCCACTGAGCAGGGAGCCCGATGTGAGGCTCGATCCCAGGACCCTGAGATCATGACCTGAGCCGAAGGCAGACGCTTCACCAACTTAGCCAGCCAGGCACCATTTTTTTGCAACTTCTATGTGAGTCTAAAATTATTTCAGGGGCGCCTGGGTGGCACAGCGGTTAAGCGTCTGCCTTCGGCTCAGGGCATGATCCCGGCGTTATGGGATCGAGCCCCACATCAGGCTCCTCCGCTATGAGCCTGCTTCTTCCTCTCCCACTCCCCCTGCTTGTGTTCCCTCTCTCGCGGGCTGTCTCTATCTCTGTCAAATAAATAAATAAAATCTTTAAAAATAAATAAATAAAATAAAATTATTTCAATATAAAAACTTAGATTAAAAAAAAAGAAAGTCCTCCTGGGGTTCGAACTGGAATGGCATTGAATGGTTGGGAGACCTGACATTTTGGGGAAACTGAGTCTTCCCACCCAATGGCAGGCATGACTGTCCACGTGCTTAGGTCTTGCTTTCCGTCCTTCACTCATGTCAAGGTTTTCTTCAAATACGTCCAATGCCTACATTTCAGTTTTTGGAACTGTTGTGGGTAGAATAGATCCCGTTTTCCTGTTAATAGGTTCGTGTCATGGGATTGGTTTTTTCTTACATTTGCTCTTCTCTTCGTCTTCTGGAAGCCCGTCACCCCAGTGCTGTCCCTCCATTCCTGCCATGCAGAGCTTCCTTCCACCTTCTGCTACTCAGGTTCATTCCCTGCGTTTCCCTTTGTATTTTGCTCTTCCCTTGCGTCCTTTCTCCCTGCCTCAGCCACACTTTGTGTTTATGGTATTTGAAGTTTACTTTCATAGCTTCAGTTTTCTCTGTGGTTTCTTCCTTTCTTTAGAGGTGTTCTTTTTAAGCCCCTGCTAGCCAGGGTGGATTGTTATGCAGGGATAGCTCACCCAGACACCCGACCATCTATCGACTTTTCCTGATAGCTCTGGGCACTGCCTTTTCTAACCACCCTAAGTTTACACAGCTTTTAAGCGACAGAAAAGAACTCAAATGTACGTAAAAAGGAAATGCTCTTTTCACTGTAACATAGGACTGCCCAAGGCCTCAACCGGCTTTCTCCATTCTGCTATGTTAAGATCGCTGAAAATCAGGCGATACGAAATACATGAGGTTTCGCAAAAGAGTATATACTGTGAAATTCTAGAAGAGGCAAGACCAATCGGGAGCAAAAGAAAGCAGGTCATTCATTAGCTGCCTGGGGACAAGAAGCAGGGTAGGCAGCAAGGGGGCATAAGGAAACTTTGGGCTGATGAAAATGTTCTGTATGTAGATTGGGTGGTAGTTACCAAGGTATTCACGTTTGTCAAAAGTCATCTTTACTCTTTACGTGGGTATATTTTATCGTGTAGGAATTAGATCCCAATAAAGTTGATTTTTAAGATTTTTTAAAAAAACTTACATTGGCAAAGCTATGGAGAAAGGGAACCCTCACACACTGTTGGTTGGAATGCAAACTGGTGCGGCCACTCTGGAGAACAGTAAGAAGGTTCCTCAAAAAGTTAAAAATAGAACTACCATGTGGGGGCGCCTGGGTGGCACAGCGGTTAAGCGTCTGCCTTCGGCTCAGGGGGTGATCCCGGCATTCTGGGATCGAGCCCCACATCAGGCTCCTCTGCTGTGAGCCTGCTTCTTCCTCTCCCACTCCCCCTGCTTGTGTTCACTCTCTTGCTGGCTGTCTCTGTCTCTGTCAAATAAATAAATAAAATCTTAAAAAAAAAAAAATAGAACTACCATGTGATCCGGGCCTGCCACTTCTGGGTATATAGGCAAAGGAAATGAAAACAGAGTATCAAAGAGGTACCTGCCCTTCCATACCTCTGCCCCTTAATTCACAATAACCAAGATATGGAAACAACCGAAATGTCCCTCAGTGGGAGCAGGGATAACGATGTGGCGTGTGTGTGCAACGCAAGTGTTCAGCCATGAGAAAGAAGGAAATCCTAGCGTTTGCAACAATAGGGATCGACCTTGAGGGCATTATGCCAAATGGATAAGCCAGAGAAAAACAAATATTATTTATATGTGGATCAGAAAAAAAAAAAAAGCCAAATTCATAGAAAGAGAGAGTAGCATGGTGGGGCCGGGGAGTAGGGAACTCGGGAGAGGTTGGCGAAGGCATAGTGACTTGTACCTCTTAGCTGAATAAGGTCTGAGGATCTCACGGCGACGACAGTTGTTACCATATTGTATACTTAGAATTCACCAAGAGAGCAGAACTTATGTGCTCTCTCTCTCTCTCTCTCACACACACACACAGACAAGATGAATATGTGAGGCTATTAACTGGATGGGGGACCCCTTCCCAGTACATATGTTCATCAAATCACAATGACGTACACTTCCAACATCTTACAATTTTGTATGTCAACGATACCTCGATGCAGCTGACATTAAAAAAGCAAACCCTTGAGGAACTCCAGAGAGTCTTTTGAACACCAAGGAGAAAAATTCAAAATGGGGGCAGCGCCCCGACCTCCGTGGGCTCATTCCTCTCCCAGGCGGTCTCCTGAGGGGTCTCAGGGGAAGACCCCCTCCCGCCCCTGCGGGTCCGCGGCCCACGGTCTCAGGAAGCACGCGGTGACCGTGCTAGCTGCCCGTGCCCAGGCCGGCCTCGCACACCCAGCGGTAGGCCCTCTGGCAGGCATCGTCGTTCCACTGGCCATCGGGGTGGAAGTGCGCGCAGTCCTCGCCCCCGCCCAGCCCGTGCCCGTGCCAGTCGTCCGGCTGGCCTGGCTTCCAATTCCTGCGGGGAGAGGACCACAGCCAGCTGGCAGAGTCGGAGGGCACCCTGGGGGTCCGGGAACGAGGGGTGAGGCCCAGACCCTGGAGGAGCAAGAGCTCAAGGGGGCAGAAGGGCACAGAAAGCTGGGCGCGCACTCACTTGAAGTTGGTCTCGTAGTCCGTCCCGTCCACCCATTTCCAGACGCCTTCAGGGTCACTGAGGCCCATCCAGGTGTATGAGCCGATATGTTCCTGCACAAAAGTCTGGGACGACAGAAGGGCAAGGGTGACGTCTCCCAAGCCCAGCCAACTCCTTGCACTACAGGCTCTGAACCTGACGCATTCGTTCCATCTGTTGAGGGGACCGGATGTTCATCCCAAGCCCCTGCCCACCAAAGGGCAGCGAGGGCGGCTCAGCTGGGGGTCGAGGGTAAGCTCTCCAGGTGATTCCAACCTGCGGCCAAGGTCTCCACCTTGGCTTCCTTAAAGGGGGCACGTCCTGGGGCCCCACGCCCGCGGTCTCACCTGCTCCTCTCTGGAGTTGATGACCACCAGGTGCGCGCTGTCCAGCTGGCAGGACCTGTCGGCCTCGGCCCACGACTTCCCGGAGCGGGAGAACCAGTAGCAGCTGCCCTCGAACTCCAGCCAGTCAGGGGGACAGCAGGTATTTCGAGAGCCTGCGGGGCGGAGGTGGGGAGGGTCTGAGACGCTGCCCGCCCGCCGGAAGGAGCAGGAAGGGGGGCCCAGCGCCCGCACACCCCTCACCGTTGCTCTTGAGAGCGGCCATCTGGCAAGTCAGGGATCTCAGGCCTCTGGCCAGCTGCTGGACTCGAAGGAGGGTATCCGAATGACCTGGGCGCACACAGGTGGGCCATGGGGGCAGTGCCTGGGTGGTCGGACTCCGATAGCCCGATGTCCCTGCCCCGGGCGGCCCGGAAGCTGGGTGCCCTCCCGCGCGCACCACCCCCAGGGCAGGGGGGCGGGGGGGCGGGGGCCCGACCTTCTTTGAGCTCCTGTTGCTCCTTCTCCAGCTTGCTCTCCAGGGAAAGCACCTTGTCATTCAAGCTACGGGCTGGAGGGGAGGGCACTCAGCACCCGCGGCTGCCCCTACCCCCGTGCCTCCCTCCACACCCGCTCCTGGAGGGTCTCACCTGCCTGCAGCTCTTGCTCCTGGTTTTCCACCTTGGCTTTCAGAGATGTTATCACTTCTTGCAAACTGCCACCTGGAGGACATGGGGACTCGGTGGGTGCTCGGGGCTCAGTGCCCCCTCCCCCACAGCGCCCTGGGCTGGAGCCCCTTCCATGCCGGGCTCACCCTGGGATTTTAGTGCCTGGACCTCAGCCACAGTGTTTGCAGTGAAGTTGCTGAAAGTTGCTCTCAGGGTCTCCAGGTCCCTCCGAAACTTGGAATCTGATCGGGGGTGGAACACACAGTGCTGAGATTGATCACGTCCTCTGTGAGCGGGCACTGAGCAGGGCACATGACCCAACCCAAAGGGACAGGCACTACTGTTATCCAGTATCCCGGATGATGAAACGGAGTTCAGAGAGGTGAGGCCATTTGGCTACGTTACCCAACCGATAAGTGACTGAGACAGCAGCCACCCTACGGGCCACTGTCCCTCACGGTGACTCACCCACCAGGGTGCCCCATGCGTTCTCCCCTCCCTGCCCACGCTGCGACCCTCACTCTGGGATCCAGTCACACAGATGCCGACCAGCAGGAGGAGGCTGAGGCCCAGGGAGAACAGGAGAGGCCGGGGGCCGGAGCAGAGCCAGTGCAAGAAGGACAGAGGAGAGAGCCCTGTGAGAGGAGAGGGCGTCAGGGCAAGAGACCGGGTGGGAGGAGAGACCTGAGGGACCTTTGGGACGAGGGCTGGTACAGGTGATGCTGGGGGAGGCCGCACCAGGACACTCTAGGGCGGAGGACCCCCAGGCCTCCGGCCCCTCCTGGGCCAGCACAAGTCCTCAGTCACGTGGCCTCTCACACCCGTGGGACACATGTATGCAAGGACCCACGGATGGGGGGTGATGGTGATATGCAAGGTCCCATCACAGTTGGGGGAACAGGCAGAAGGACCCAGGCTGAGCTGGGGCAGCCAGGCCCTCCTCGCCTGCTCACATTCACCTGCCCGGTCACGGTCATGGGTGAGGTTTCCTTCCAAACCTAGAGTTTAGGAATCCAGGCCCCCTGCAGCCCTCCTTATCCTGTCCCTGACTTTCTCAGGACCTTGAGTCCTCTTCACACTGGGGTCCCCAAAGGGTGGAGCCGGACCTCCTCAGAATGGGGGACACCCCCCCCGACTGCGCACAGTAGGGGTGATTTGACATCACGACAGGAATCCTCCACACAACACAGACGGGATTTAAGGAGGGAACATTGTCCCCTTCCACTTACCATTTCTAGACCCCTGGCTTTGCTTCTCACCCTCCAAGGGCTGGAATTTTTCATACTGCATTGACATGCTTGGACCGAGACTGGGGCGTGGGAGCTGAAAGACAGGCGGGGCCAGCGGCCAGGCGGAGGCAGGAGCTGGGCCCAAGGGGGAGGCTGGGCCTCGCTGGAGCCGAGGTCAGGACAGAGTCAAAGGAGGAGGTGAGACTCGAGTTGAGGATGAGCTCAGGGTCGGAGAGAGGCTTGGGGATGGTGCTGGTTGGACCAGGTGAGGTTGGAAGTGGGGTCAGGACCGGGCGCTGAGGGGGTGGGTCGAGCTGGGGATTGAAGGTGGAGGTAAAGTGGCAGCTAAACGTACTGCTGGGACTGGGTCCTGGCCTTGAGCAGCATCTCCTGCGGGGGTAGGGGTGGGGCCGGGGCCCCGGTCGGAGCCATGCATGGATAGGGCAGGGCTAAGCCTGGCGCCGAAGCTGGAAACGGAGTCCAAGGTCAACTTTGGGTTGGGACTGGCATGAAGATTCAAGTTGACTCTGGGGTCAGAGCTGCGGTTGGGGCTTAAGGGGAAACTGGGTTAGTATTCGGGTCAGGCCTGCTGCTGGGGTGGGGACCAGAATGGGGCTGAGTCAGCATCTCAGCTTGTGAGTGAGGCCGGGCCGCCATATGTCAAGGCCAATCCAATGAAGGGAATGGAAGCTGAAATCCGCATTTGGCCATTCAATCCCCGAGCCGCCCCTTACATTTCCTCCCATTCAGTCCCACCTGAAACCCGCAGTCCCTGCTCCCGGCTCCCCCTGACATCCTCCCTGTCCCCTGGTCTCTCCTAAGCCCCCAGCCCCGTTACCTGCAGAAGGTCCGAAGGCTGTGATTTGGGGTTCCACGTGCAACAATGACCAGAACTGGAAAAACACGAAATCCTGGAGAGTGGAGGTGGGGGGACCAAGGGAGGAGTCACCTAAGTGACCAGAGCCCAGCAGGCTGTGAGCTGGGATCTCGTGTGTCCCCGTGTTCGGGCAGTGGACTGGAGGAGGGACTGGAGCAGAGACTCAGGCAGAGGTCGCGCGCAGTGGGGGTGGACACGGGCTCTGCTCTCCTCCTCCAGGGTGTATCTATTCCCTTTCCGCCCCTCTGGAGCCCCTCTGACTTCCTCATTTTTACCATTCGGGAAAAGGGAGCCAGGCCAGAAGGGACCAGAGGTGCCGTCTGACTATCTCCTCTGCCCACACCCCCTTTCACTTCCTGCGGCTGACACCTCACCGCACAGCTGGCCCCAGAGGAGCCCATTCCTCCGCTCTTGCTCAATCCCACCGAGTCCTGGCTCATGAGCTTCCC
>NC_048234.1:1964126-1965006 GCF_002007445.2 Ailuropoda melanoleuca
TCAGGATAGGCCTTACTGGGAAGGTGATGTCTAAGCAAAAGTCACAAGGAGCTCCAGGAGGAATAGGGCTCCAGAGGGAAGGCAAGTGCAAAGGCCCTGGGGCAGAAGAATGTCTAGTGTGTACAAGGATCATCCATTTGCCTGATNATTTGCCTGAAATGCCAGAGATTTTATAGAGAAGTGAGCTAAAGAGACGAGGAGTAGATGAGTCATGGAGGGAAAATGCGGAGCACAAATTCTTTAGGGCCCTCAGACTATTGTTAAGGATTTGGTTTTACTCCAAGTTAGAGGGGCAGACTGTGGAGTGGTCAGAGCAGGAAACCAAGAGTCCTGGTAAGGAGCTATTATGATATCCGGGTGACAGATATGCCTGGACACACAATCACACACACACACAAATAGTTCTCCTTCCAGTCCCCAAAATAAAGTAAACTTTGAGCATTTCTCATAAATTGCTGACTCCTTAGGAAAAAACAGCTTTATCCCTGATTTTTGCAATGCCAAAGCCTAAGGATACGTCCTGACCTTTTGTGCCTGTGATAACCATGTGAGAACAGCGCTGCGTTACCATCATGAGCAGACTGATAAAAACCTTGTTCACACTGCTCGGTTTTCCTCTGAACACCTTCTGTGGTTTTGTTCCGTAAGCCTGTCCTCCCAAAGGCTGCTTGCCTCGCGGCCACGTTGCAAGTACCCTTCTTGGCTCTCCTAAATGCTGTTGCCTCTGAGACTTCTTTCACGGTGGACGATCTCGGCTTGCCCGGAGCGCCTTAGTCCGCTCCCAGCACCCCAGCTGCTCAGGACCTGTTTACCTGCTTGGGGACCCAGAACCTCGTGTCCACAGCATCCAAGTCCTTCGTGGTCCTATCTCCACCGGGTA
>NC_048234.1:1966436-1967452 GCF_002007445.2 Ailuropoda melanoleuca
GCAAGTGCAAAGGCCCTGGGGCAGAAGAATGTCTAGTGTGTACAAGGATCATCCATTTGCCTGAAATGCCAGAGATTTTATAGAGAAGTGAGCTAAAGAGACGAGGAGTAGATGAGTCATGGAGGGAAAATGCGGAGCACAAATTCTTTAGGGCCCTCAGACTATTGTTAAGGATTTGGTTTTACTCCAAGTTAGAGGGGCAGACTGTGGAGTGGTCAGAGCAGGAAACCAAGAGTCCTGGTAAGGAGCTATTATGATATCCGGGTGACAGATATGCCTGGACACACAATCACACACACACACAAATAGTTCTCCTTCCAGTCCCCAAAATAAAGTAAACTTTGAGCATTTCTCATAAATTGCTGACTCCTTAGGAAAAAACAGCTTTATCCCTGATTTTTGCAATGCCAAAGCCTAAGGATACGTCCTGACCTTTTGTGCCTGTGATAACCATGTGAGAACAGCGCTGCGTTACCATCATGAGCAGACTGATAAAAACCTTGTTCACACTGCTCGGTTTTCCTCTGAACACCTTCTGTGGTTTTGTTCCGTAAGCCTGTCCTCCCAAAGGCTGCTTGCCTCGCGGCCACGTTGCAAGTACCCTTCTTGGCTCTCCTAAATGCTGTTGCCTCTGAGACTTCTTTCACGGTGGACGATCTCGGCTTGCCCGGAGCGCCTTAGTCCGCTCCCAGCACCCCAGCTGCTCAGGACCTGTTTACCTGCTTGGGGACCCAGAACCTCGTGTCCACAGCATCCAAGTCCTTCGTGGTCCTATCTCCACCGGGTATAACGCAATTTGCCACCGACCGTCAGAGCATCACGCGGGGGAGCTCCGCAGCTCCCCAGACAGTCTCAGGGGCCCCAGGCTTCGTCCTCTCCCATCCCCATTGCGAGGCAGCACCCCCATTTCCTCCCTTAGTCAGCATCAATCAGTCACCTCCAAAGCACAGTTACCTCCACCCCTACCCCGTGATGATTTTGAGGAGCCCAAATCAGGCGGGAGTCAGGTGGCATCT